>NW_024868438.1:82609-107335 GCF_013358625.1 Macadamia integrifolia
ATGAGGAAAATTCTGCAGCATAGGTGCCGATCACCTGATCATCTTCATCTAGTTGCACTTCTCTCCTATCATTACTCGACCTATTATTTATTCGATTAGCTCTTGTACGCCCTCTTTTACGTTTGAGGCCTACAATGAAACAAGTGATGATATTAGTGGACAACAAGGTGACCATTTAATGTAGTCATCCTATTAATTAATTATTCAAAATTAAAAATTGAATGTTATACCTATAGATGTCCCTGACATGCCAGGGCTAGGTGCCTCACTTGTTTCTTCCATCAGCTAAACTTCTATTGGAACAAAATAAAGTCAGAAGATGTAGATGTGTTTGTGAATTGTGAACCTAAAATAAATAAATAAAAAATTCTATTTTGCACAGCAAGGAACACATTACAATGTGATCATTACATTGAATCAAGAACTAGTTTGTTTCATATAATCTAATATATATGTGCAACGTAGAACATTCAAACAAGCGTACTTGTTAATGATTACAAAATAAGAATAATAATAAGATCACAAACAACCAATACCAATAAAAAAGAGCTTGGAGTTTGTAAGTAATGAACCAAATGGAGGTGAAACTCCAATTTTCATAAATATTACCAATTGTTGTACATGTTAAATTGAAAAATACTTCTGTGAAAACACTAAAAAATCAATCACATTGAAACAAGATCACAACAGCCAATATATGTGTTCACCAATTGTGAACTTAAAAATAAATTAAGATCGAATGAAGTAAATGCTTTGTCTTGGAAACAACTATGATATAAAAGATATACAATCTAAAAAGTGATAAACCCAACAAAGATTGGTTAGTTATATAAATTGTTGTCCCCTCTAAGTCTGTTCTTGCCAGACTAAGATCGGCATCACCAATATTTAGTCGTTGCAGCTCACTTGTTTGCATGGACACATGTTGTTCATCTTGAGTAAGGATTTTATCCAAATCACCCATTGTATCAAATACATCGCGCATTGATGCTTTTAGAGCAATAAGCCATCCTTGGTTAAGGGGGTCTGACACATAAAATATTTGCTCTGTTTAGCTAGGGAAGACAAATGGGTCATCAGTTAAATGTTTTCCAGTATGCGTCAAATGGTTGAAGTTCACACGTGTAAACCTAATGTCTTCTTTAAACACCCCCTATCAATCGCAATGAAATAACACTGTCTTCAATTCTGCTGAATATTCCAACTCAACCACTTCCTTCAACACACCATAGTAATGCACATTTCCATCACGAGGCCGGGTATCTCTACCACTAGAAACACTATTTGTCAATGCCATTACCAAGACCCCGCTATTCTCGGTTGTTCGATTTTCTTCTCGATCCTTTGTGTGAAAACGTATGCCATTCAATATATACCCCTTGTATTTTTTTTACTTCCAGATTGGGACCCTTGGCCAATCTTTTAACAATTTGAGAGACTACTTTTCCACTTTGGCATAGCTTGTCCACCTACTCAATTGAATATTAATTGTTTTAGAGACAAACAAAGGTAGGTGCTTTCGATAATGAAATCAATTAAAGAAAAAAAAATTGAATTTGCTTACATGATGTCTAAACCATTCTGTGAATTGCTCTGCATGTAACTTATCTCTTTGTTGTTGGCGAACCCTGTGGCTTAGGTTCTCTTTAAGCTCTTCCTTATGGAGCCTACATTTAGGGAAGTTTATTAAGGGAAATGAATACTTGAACCACTGAAGCCGCACCATTTCAGTGTGCCCTAAAGGTCTACCTTTGCATGAGAAAACCCAAGGCTGCTCCTCTTTCTCTATTAGTAGATTTCCATTATCAACATTCCTCTTGGGACGAGTAAACCTCGTCTCAAGGAATTTCAATTGTGTTGAACAAAAAGTCATAGATTCGTCTGCAAAGTATCCTTCTGCAATAGATCCTTCCACATGACTACGATTCCGCATGAAGTCCTTAAGGGTCTTGTTGTACCTATTAGTATTTTTTTCGCTAAAAGTTCATTTGTATTAAGAAGAAGAAAAGAAGGTATGTACAAGAAAGCAAAATAGCAACATACACAGATAGACTAATAGAAAGGAAAGACCCCCCACCTTCGGCATTGCCATCAGCAGGGAAGCCTCCCTGACCTTAGACTACTAAACAAAAGCTAAGGGAATTGGTATCTAGGATGTTGGGCAGCATCCATATCCATTTCCATAGACACCGACCTTGGCCAGACTGCCACTGGAGAAGAAATTTCTAAATGAGCCACTGATTTAGCCAAGAAATCGGCCATTGTGTTTGCTTCCAGACACCTTCCAATTTATAGAATTCATAAAAGGTAAAATGCCCCTCCATCTTTGCTGAATAAACCACGGGATCAGACCTTTAGATAGAAGGGTCACCACAGTCACAGAGTCACATTCAATCCAGAGATTTTGAAAGCCATGATCCTTAGCCTGCTCAAGACCAGCCATAATCGCCAAAAATTCAGCTTTAATATTCGTTTTAATATTAACGAATTCTCTATAATTCAGGATGGACTCTGCTCTCTCATTTCTAAAGATTCCTCCAACCCCTGCCTTCCCTGGGTTACCCAGAGAGCACCCATCAGTGTTCAACTTCACCCAATCAGGGAAAGGAGGACACTAGAAGACTTCAATTATTTCCCTACGCTTACAAACCACACGGGGAATGCCTACCCTTCTAGTGCATATTAGATCATAAATCGAAAGGGGCTGCCCAATATGAACCGAGGCGAACAAACAAATTTCGCCCTTAACCATCGCGAAGCATTGCTTGTACTGCTTGGCTGCACTATTATGACATCTAGCATTCCTTCCATCCACACAAAGTATGGAATAAGGGTAATTCCACAGAGCCATACCTTAGAGAAAGTAAGGGTCTTAGCTTTCTGCTTCCACCACTCAAAGAGGTCCTCCATCCTTTCAAAATATGGCCACACAACACCAAATAAATCACAAAATAAGCTCCATAGGGATTTGATGTAGTCGCACTAAAGAAACAAATGAGTGGATGTTTACTCCGCTTGACCACACAAACCGCATCTAGAGACCATCATCACTCCCCGCCTACGCACCTGGTCATCAGTTGGAAGTTTGCTTTGAACTAACCTCCATCGAAAGACTGCTTGGCGTGGCTGCAACTTGGTTTCCCAGATTAAAGAAAACCAAGGGACTTGCGGCTTCTTCCCTCTTATCTCCTCCCAGGCTGAGCTCAAAAAGAAAGCACTTGAATTGGTTAACCTCCAATGGCAAATATCCTCCAGCTGAGAAATAGAAATTCTTTTAGCCTTTTCAAAAGTCTCAGATAATAAAATAGAAGAAGCATGGGGAAAATGCTACTCTCCCTCATGAATAAAATCAGCCAAGCGTATCGTTCTCCCTCTGAAAACGTCCTACTCCAAATTTGCTGACTCGCCAAAGAGGAGTTTCCTAGCCACCGATCCGTCCAGAGCATGATCTTATCCCCATTTCCAATAGTCCACCTCTCCATTTCCGTCACAAACTGCCACACTTTCTTCAGCCCCGGCCAAATTGAAGAAGATTTGTATCCCTTTCTGAGAGAGCCATCTTCATTTACAAACCTTGCTCTAAAGAAATTACTCATTATGGAGTCTTCATGTTTTATCTGCCAGGCAAGTTTACATAGACAAGCCTTATTCACATCACAAAGCTTCCTGATACCCAGGCCCTCTTCCACCTTGGGCTTATAGCTATCCTCCCGTTTAACCACAATTTTCTTCTGCTCCTCCATTTGACCCGACCAAATGAAATTTCTAATCCACTGTTCCACAGTTTTAACGGTAGACTGAGGCCACCAATAGCCTGCAAAATTGTGTAATGGAATGCTCGAAATAATTGATCGAACCAGCTCAACCCGACTTGCCATCGACAAGAGCTTCCCTTTCCAAGCCGATAATCTACTTTTAATTTTATCCAACAGAGGAAGCATGTGATTTTTTGTCACTCTTCCTTTAAAAATTTCTACTCCAAGATACCTTGTCGAGAACCTGGACGCCTAAATTGCCAACCAGTCGCTAATAAATTGCTTCCTGTGAGGCACTACCTTGCCAAAGAAAACTTTGCTCTTGTCCAAATTGAAATGCTAGCCTGAAAAATATTGATACTTTGATAGAAAAGAATGAAGATTTTTAACATATTTAATTGACGCATTTATAAAAATAAATATATCGTCAGCAAATAACAGGTGGGTTGGGGTAACCACTCCTCTTGGACCCGGCAGCGACTTGAGAGATCCTTCTACTACCATTTTTTTTAAGCCTCTGCACAAGACTTCCTCAGCTAAAATAAAAAGAATGGGAGAGAGGGGATCACCTTGACGAAGACCACGCCCTGCACCAAAGAAACCCACTGGCCCTCAATTGACTAACACAAAAATCCTTGAAGTAGATAAAATTTCTTGGATCCACAAAATCCATTTTTGAGAAAAACCAAACTTCTGTAAAATTGCAAATAGGAAATCCCAAGACAAGGAGTCATAGGCTTTCTGGACATCAATTTTGATCCCCATCCCACCAGCCCTAACTGCAGAGAACATCAGATTTGATAACTCAGAAGCAAGACTAATATTTTCAGATATTATCTTACCCTTTTGGAAGGCCCCTTGTTCTTCAGAGACTAACATGGGGAGGAGCGCAGACACTCTACTCGCCATGATTTTGGATAACACCTTACAAAAAAAATTTCCCATGCATATTGGCTGGAACTTGTCAAGAGAGACTGCACCCACCACTTTTGGGATGAGAGTAATGAAGCAATTGTTCACTCCCTTTGGAAGAATTCCCACTCTAAAAAAATGTGACAAACAAACATAGAGGAAAAGTTAAATATGACAAAAGTAAACCTGTAATAGAAAACAAACATAGAGGAACTTAGTATAGGTATTATAGAATAACCTTTCGAATGGGTACATCCACCTATAATGAATTGGTCCACCCAACAATGCCTCTCGTGGCAAATGAACCATAATATCAAAGAATAAAGGGGGAAATATTCTCTCTAGATTGCATAGGGTTTCTGCAATACTTGTTTCAAGTTGGTTTAAATCTTCATTTGTAGCAAATTTAGCACATAGACAATGAAAGAAACCGCATAATGCCAACAACACCAACTTTACATTCTTTGTTGGATGCACCAGTATCGATAGAGGAAGGAGTTGTTGCATTAAAACATGGCAATCATGGCTCTTCATTCCTAACATATCCCTTTCAGTGAATTTCACACAACATGATATATTTCCAGAATAGCCATCAGGAACCTTCAAACCCTCCAAAGGTCTACAAAACTGTTCTTTTTCAACCTTAGACATTGTATGGCTTGCAGGAGGTAAAATCACTTTGGTGCTCCCCTCTGTCCTCTGTGGGTGTAGAGATGGCCTAATGTTCATGTCTTGTAGACCTAGTCGGGCTTCCAACTTATCCTTTGATTTGTCTTTTAATTCCAACAATGTACCAATGATGTTGTCGCACACATTCTTTTCTATATGCATGACATCCAAATTATGGCGGAGTAGATTATCCTTCCAATAAGGCAATTCAAAGAATATACTTCTCTTCTTCCAACCTAGTGGTAGTTTGATTGGACCTGAAGTAGCTCTTTTCCATTTAATTCCATTATCCATATTGGATTCCTTGCCAAATGTAGGAAACTCAACACCTTCCATTTGAGCTAGCAAAGCAACGCCCGAAAGGGGTTGTGGTGCCACCCCAAACTCGACACAACCATTGAAACCTCTCTTATCCCTTCTAAATTTATGATTTTTCTCAAGGAACCGACAATGGCCTAGGTAACAATGCTTATAACTGTGCTTCAGCCAAGTTGACATTATGTATTTCTTGCAACAAGGGCACGCGAATGCACCCTTGGTGCTCCAGCTTAAAAGGTTTGCATATGCGGGAAAGTCATTGATTGTCCATAAAAGGCAGGCACATAAACAGAACGACTCTTTCTTCAATGCATCATATGTGTCGACACCATCCCACAGTAACTTTAATTCATGTATCAATGGTTGTAAATACACATCTATATCATTTCCAGGCCGATGTTTACCTGGAATTAGCAATGTCAACATAAATGATGTTTGTTTCATGCACTTCCATGGTGGCAGGTTATAAGGCACCACAACAACAGGCCATATGCTATATGATTTTTTCATATCAAAAGGATTAAAGCCATCACTTGCTAGTCCCAACCTAATATTTCGTGAATCCGCACTGAAAGTTGGATGCCGTCTGTCAAAGTCCTTCCTTGCTTCTGCGTCTGCAGGATGAAGTATTTTTCCATCATTCATGCGTCCCTCTTTATGCCATCTCATATCTAATGATGTTACTGAAGATTTGTACAATCTTTGAAGCCTTGGTATCAAAGAGAAGTGGCGTAATGTTTTCAATGGAGTCTTGTTGTTGGATTTATACCTTGATTCACCACATTTGAGATAGGACTTTTCATTAGATGCATCATTCCAATATAACATACAGTCATTGGGGCATGCATCGATCTTTTTCTAACTAAGCCCCAAGTCCTTAAGCATCTTCTTTGTTTCGTAGAAAGAATTCGGTACTGTATTATCTTGTGGCAGTGCTTTCTTCAATAAAGTCAACCACATAGTGAAAGATTTATTACTCCAATTGCATAGGCATTTTATGTGATATAGTGCAACAGTGAATGACAATTTTGTGAATTCCTTGCATTCTGGATACAATGCCTTCTTTGCTTCTTGCAACAATCTATGGTATTTTTCTGAATCATCCCCTATTCCATCTGTGTGTCAATTTGTGTCACAAACACCAGCTCCTTCAGGTTCTTGACCAGGAAATGCATCTTGAAGTATGTCATGCATGTTAACTATATCGTCATCTTCTTGATCAAGTACAGGGCTTTCAATTGTTGTGGTATTCGAAAATGCAACTTCCCCATGGAAACTCCACAACGTGTAGCCTGACATAATTCCATCAACTATCAAGTGTTCAAATACTTCATCCCATGTTCCCGACTGTTGATTAATGCAATATACACATTGGCATGTAATTTCTCTTTCCTTGGAATTTTCCTCCAGTCGATTCTACTTTCCTTGGCCAAAAGTGGGACCAAGCAAAAAATATTCTCATCCAGAATGTAGAAGACTCTTGTGTTTGGCGGTTAACCTCTTCAGGTGTTTTCTCTATAAAATCAGCTTGGGAGGAATATAGGGAGAAACGCCAAAAAATTAGTTGGTATTCTCTTATTTGGTGCTCTGGTATTCAGCCAAGACAAGCAACTTTTGCTTGGCGAATGATACAGAATAAATTGCCAACTGATGACAATGTTTGTAAAAGAGGAATTCCTCTTGTATCTCAGTGCTCGTTGTGTGGCAAAGAGGAGGAATCGTTGATCCATATTTTCTACAAATGTGAATTTTCTTCTAGCATATGGAGAGATTTCTGTTTTGGTTTTGATGTGCAGTGCCCTCCATTTGTGGACGTGGAAAATCTCTGCGCATGGTGGAAACAAACTGCTAGAAAATGTTATTTTAAAAGAGTGTGGCTAAGTGGCTTCTCCCTTCTTCCATACTTCATATGGCAGGTAAGGAATGCAAGACGATTTGAGGAAAAATCCATAACAGCCAATCACTGTTTTGCAATGGTTAAGAGTGAGATCAGCCTCCAGGAGATAGCGGTTTCTGGATCTCCCCTCCCTTTCGAAGCACTTTTATGTGCTAGACGGCTGGGTATTTCTAGAATTCCCTATAAACCCAGGGAGATCTTAGAAGTTTTTTGGTGTCTTCCCCCTCCAGGATGGGTAAAGCTTAACTCTGATGGGTGCTCCCTAGGGAACCCAGGAAAGGCAGGGGCTGGTGGAGTCTTACGGAATGATAAAGCTGAGGTGGTTCAATCCTTCAGACAATTTTTGGGAGTGCACACAAACTTTGAAGCTGAAGTGCTAGCAGTGATTTATGGTCTGGAAATGGCAAGAGCGTTGGATATTACCCAATTATGGGTTGAGTGTGATTCGGTGGCTGTGGTTCTTCTTATTTCTCAATGGAAAGTCCCGTGGTATGTGCTTCAAAGGTGGATGAGCTTAGGCCCGTACCTACAGTCCATAACCTGGAAGATTACTCATTGCCTACGTGAAGCTAACCTAGTGGCTGATTTCCTTGCAAAGTCTGCTGCAAAATTGGAAGTTTCCTCTCCAGTAGCATCTTGGCCTTCATTAGTTGCCATGGAGTTAGATGTTGATAGGCACAATAGGCCTAGATACCGTTTTAAATAATGGTGTTTTTTCTGTTGATTTGTCTATTTTTTTTTTGTTTTGGCTGGGTTTTAGTTTAGATTCTTTTCCGCTGATGGCAATGCCGAAGGTGGATTAGTTTTTCAACTAATTCCATACAGCTTGTTTCTTTTTCTTCCATGTAAATCTAGCGAAAAAAATGTAATCTTTCCCCCTATTGGTACTTTAGAAAAAGAAAAATCTAGGAAATCAATTACACCAGCTTCCTATAGATTTCCTGCATGGAATGCACGATCCCTTGATTTATGAATCCAATTCCTATCCAGTTGATGGTAGACTAAACACCTCACTAACCTACTAAAAAGATAGTATATTATCAAACTAAATTTCAGTGGAATATATATATCTACAAAGTTAAAACATCAGAACATTAATAGCAACATTGATTGTACATTACATTTGAAAAATTAAAACTAAAGATTAAATACTAGATATTTTTTAATTTCATCAGATGACCTTGTTTACCAATGTGAAATAAGGATTTCCCTTTTGACAAGTTCTCTCTTGTTAAAAACATTTTCTGACTGCTGCTAATGAAAGTGTTATATAAGAATTTTTTTACATGTAAGTTACTTTTGACAGGTTCTCTCTTGTTAAAAATATTTTCTGGCCGCTTCTTTTTTTTTCGCTAAAAATTCATTGTATTAAAAGAAGGGGAAAAAAGAATATACAAAGGCAATATCACATTTGGAATATAAAAAATTCTACTCCACCTTCGGCATTGCCATCAGCAAAGCAGAACTCACAACAAAAACCAAATCACAAAAATTGGAAATAAAAACAGAATACATTAAAAGAAGCGGTATCTAGGCCGAGATTGACAATCCACTTCCAACTCTATAGCAATCAGCGCAGGCCAGGATTAGATAGGAGAAGAAACTTCAAATTTTGCTGCTGTTTTTGCCAAGAAATCAGCCACAGGATTTGCTTTCTTCATATAGTGAGTGATTTTCCAGGTAAGAGAGTTCAAATAGGAGGTTAAACTCATCCACCTCTGAAGACAAACCCAAGGGATTCTTCCCTTAGATATAAGCAAAACTACAGCTACTGAGTCACACTCAATCCACAAATAAGTAATACCCATATCTCTTGCAAATTCCAGCCCAGTAATAACAGCTATCATCTCTGCTTCAAAATTTGTGTGGACACCAAGAAAAGTTCTGAAAGACTGTAATATTTCCGAATTTTCATTCCGAAATACTCCACCCGCACCTGCTTTTCCTGGATTTCCCAAAGAGCATCCATCTGAGTTTAGCTTCACCCATCCCCTTTGGGGAGGACACCAACAAATTTCCATTACCTCTCTTGGTTTGTATCGTACCCTAGAGATCCCCAATCATTTGGCACACAATAAGGAGCTAAATGAGAGAGGAGACCCTGTAGCAGCGGTCATCTGGAGGCTGATTTCACTTTTAATCATGCCAAAACAGTGTCTAGATGATTTGGAGACCCCCTCAAAAATTCTTGCATTCCTTTCCTGCCATATGACACTAGGAACCAGGGAGAAGCCAATAATCCACACCTTTTTAAAATGGAGACTCTTTGTTATTTGTTTCCACTAAGCAATAAGAGAAGGCATGTCCATGTAAGGTTTCGATTGCACATCGAAGCCTTCACAGAAAGCTCTCCACAAACTGCGAGCAAATTCACATTTATAAAATAAGTGAGACATTGATTATGTATCTTTACCACACAAACTGCACCGGGAAGCCATTTGCACTCCACGACGAGACACATTTTCATCTGTTGGTAATCTATTTTGAACTAATCGCCAAGCAAAAACAGCTTGTCTTGGTTGGTTAGATGAGTTCCATATAAGAGAAAACCAACTCACTTTTTGATATTTTTCTCTATTTTCTTCCCAGGCAAATTTAATAGAGAAGATACCTGAAGAGGTCAATCGCAAAAGACATTGGTCGTTCACACCTTGGATGTGAATACTTTTAGCTTTCTCCCAAATTTCAGCAAGTAAAATCAACTCCACATTAGGGAGGTCCTAGGCGGCTTGGCATATGAAATCAGAAACTTTTTCTTTTACATCTGAGAAAAAAATAGGGTCCAAGGTTGTCTTCTCAGCAATAGATTGATTGTCAATCCATCTATCTAACCAAAATTCAATTTTTTTCCCATTTCCCAGAGTCCATTGCTCGTTCTTCGCAACGAAACTTCAAACTCTTTTCAAGCCCGGCCATATAGATGAAGACTTATATCCCCTTCGTAGCAACCCATCCTCCTTGATAAAACGTTCCCTGAAGAATCTGCTCAGGAGTGAATCCTCATGTTTGATTTGCCAAGCCAGTTTACATGAACAAGCAAAATTCACTTCTCTCATTCTTCTAATTCCCAGACCCACTTCCTTTTTAGGCTTGCACACCCTTCCATTTCATAACAATCTTCTTTGCCACTTCCATATCACCTGACCAAATAAAATTCCTCATCCACCATTCCACCACCTTAATAGTCTCATCCGGCCACCAGTACACAGAGAAGTTGTGTATGGGAATACCAGAAATAACTGACTTAACCAATTCAATTCTCCCAGCCATAGAGAGAATTTTACCCTTCCACCCTTCCACCCTGCCAACATACCCTTTATCTTATCCAAAAGAGGAAGCAAATGACTATTCTTCACTTTGCCTTTAAAAATCTCCACCCTCAAATATTTTATAGGGAGATCAGCCGCAGCAATGCCCAGAAAATCACTAATAAAATGACTTCTATGAGGGGCAATCTTCCCAAAAAATATTTTACTTTTTTCCAAGTTTATTTTCTGCCCTGAAAAAAGACTGATACTTGGATAAAAACTCTTGAAGATGCTTCACATACCTAGCTGACCCATTCATAAAGATGAAAATATCATCTGCGAAAAGTAAATGGGAAGGAGTAATTGCTCCTCTAGGGCCTGGGAGAGCTTTCATCTTCCTTTCCAGAATCAAGGTCTTCAGCCCCATACAAAGAACTTCCTCTGCCAGAATAAAAAGGATTGGGGAAATAGGGTCTCCTTGCCTGAGTCCACGCTCCACACCAAAGAACCCACTGGACCTCCATTTAGCAAAATTGAAATCCTTGTTGAGAGCTGCATCTGGTGGATTTGGTTGATCCAATTGGGAGAGAAACCAAATTTCTTCAAGGTTGCAAAGAGGAATTCCCAAGACAGAGAATCATAGGCTTTCTACACATCTAGCTTTAGACCCATACCTCCACCTTGAATGGATAAGTGCACCAGGTTTGCCAACTATGAAGCAAGGCTTATATTTGCTGAAATAATTTTACCCCTCTGGAAGGCACCTTGTTCTTCTGAGATTAATTTTGGGAGAAAGAGAGATAACCTGGAAGCAGCAATTTTGGACAAAACTTTGCAGAAAAAGTTTCTTATACATATGGGACGAAACTTATCCAAAGAAGAAGCACCATCAGCTTTAGGGATAAGGGTTAGGAAACAATTATTTACCCCCTTAGGAATTTTCCCTACTAAAAAGAAAGAGAAAGCAGCCCTACAGAAATCATTTTCCACAATATCCGAAAAACATCTGAAAAATTGACCTGGAAAGCTGTCAGAGCCCGGAGAGCTGTCCGCATCCAGATCCCATATCGCCATCTTTATTTCTTCCCTTGAGGGAACAACATCCAAGAAAGCATTGTCTTCATTAGAAATGATTGTCGAAATTTGGTCAAGTAACTCATAGTGTGGTTCTACAGGAATTTCAGAGTGAAAATTCTTGTAAAAATCCACAATATAGTTGGCCAAATCTAATTGATCAGAAATCCAAGAACCATCTTCACGACGTAACATACTAATCTGATTTCTTGATCTTCTAATCTTCACTGAAAGATGGAAAAATTTTGTGTTCCGATCGCCTTCTTTCAACCATTGTAATTTAGCCTTCTCAGACCACAATTTTCCTTGCATCTTACTAGCATTTAAAAGGATTGTTTTTGCATCAACTTCTTTGTTAAAGAGAGCATCCGACATTCCTGAAACCTCAATAATATCCTGCACTCTTTTTAGCTCTGAAGTAGCTTTTTCACTTCCTCATTTTGATTAGGAAATCTTTTTTTTGCCCAAGCTTTTAGCACCCCTTTCACCACCTTCAATTTCCACGCCAAGATATAAATGGGGCAGCCACCCACCTGTTGAGACCAGGCTTGCTTCACCACCGACTAAAAGCTATCATCTTCCATCCAAAAATTATGAAATCGAAACGGAATGTTGCAAGGCTTTTGGATCACGTTTGAATGGATCAACATGGCAGTGTGATCAGATGCAATGCAACTTATAACTCTCTGAGAAATATTTTTGAATTCATCAATCCATAACTCATTATGAAAGCTTCTATCTAGAACAGCCATGACATTACCCCTTCTACGATTATTTGACCAAGTATACTTTTTACCCTGTGAAGGGGTAGAAATGAGCATACAAGAATCCACCATTGCTTGGAACTTTGCTGCCGATCCAACATTAAATTTCCTTGGACCTTTTTTCTCATTAGACAACAGCGTCGCATTAAAATCACCAACAACAAGTAGAGGGAGAGAAGCTGCTGAAATAGCCGCCAATTCCGACCACAAATCTCTACGCTCAATTTTAAAGCAACTAGCATGAATAAAGGACAAAAGCATTTTTTTCCTTTGCCAGTCGACCTCAATAGAGAGCTGCTGTTCCGACATTGAGACAATGGAAGGGTGACTCAGGCCACGTTTCCAAATTATCCACAGGTTAGACAACCTTTCATGGTGGATATTATGGATAAACTCTGCTGAATATCCCAATTTATTAAAAAATAAAACAAGGAATTTACTCACCTAAACCATTGGTTCAGCCAAACACAGAATATCTGGAGAAGACTCTGATATAAGAGATTATAAAAATCTCTTACCAGCCTCCTTCTTCACACCATGAATATTCCAGAAAAGAACACGCATGATTAACTTGTTGAGTCCATGACCTTGTCAGATATAGATGTCTAACCTCCTCCTTTTTTCTCCTTCCCTTTTTTTTCTCCCACTGTTTTACCCTGCTGACCCATCAAAACAGCTCTATCCACTGCCTGAACTCCCATCACAGCTCTATTCTGCCCAGATGAAGAAATCTGACCACCCCTGCTCGTCAGGCCGCCCCGACTGGATCCCTGAATCAGTCCCGTTCTCTTTGTGCACGATGACATTCTCACAGGACCCTGCGACACCCTCACCAAAGGGACTTCCTACTGAGAAGTATCCACCATATCATAGACTGGGGAAGATCGGACCTGATACGGTCCACTCTCTTTTGAACCAGAATTCTGGTCTGAATCAGATTCTAATTCTGATTCAGAACCAGAATCAGACCCCTCCACGTCATCACTAGAGTCCTTCTCTGACTCAACTCTCTCCTATGCTAATCCCACATTTTCCGTAATAAGGAGATTTGTATTAGCCGAATTCAAATTAATTTGAATCTCACCTTCTTCTATATTTGGAAATTGAGAAGAGATATTATTTTGTGATTGTCCAGCAGATCCGTTTCCCTCTTCAATAGGTAACTCCCCTTTATTTTTCAAAATCTGATTTGGGAGAGGCAGATTTGAAAATTTTCTTTCCAAAGAAGATCTAGAGATACCCAACGAGTCACCCCTGTCCGAGTCAACCATTTAAGTGTTATATAAGAGTTTTTTACAAGCTAAGTTTATTTTTATATTACTTGATCACATACAACTTTAACTTTTTTTTTTTTTGGTCAAAATGGTAAGGAAGACTAGTGAAAGATTTTTTTCTCTATAAATTATCTAGGTGACAGAAGAGGTTCATCGCTTGATTAGAAAAAAAATGATAGACATAAAGAACAATGGAGCAATGACTATCAGGTAATGACCAAATTCATTATTTTTTTCTCCTACAAGAAAATTATTTTATAGGTAAAAATGAATTAGGTAGAAGCAATACCAGCAATTAGTAAATGCTAAGAATATGGTTTTGGTTTGTTTCATCTTTAAAGAAGGGAAGGCAATAATAAAGTGATCCAGGAAATAATCTTCATGTCAATACAAGGGAAAAAAAATATTCAAGGAGTTGGATAGAGATTATATTATAAATTTGTTGCTACTAATGCAGAACCAAGGCCATGAGAAGCAATATAAATTTTAATAGCATGCCAATACTACTACCAGAAAATATTAGATAATAAAAACATTAAACTAGCTACAGAAATTAAATAAGAGCAATGTTTAATGCCAAAATTCTGGGCCATGTTTCCAAGAGACACAGCTTTCTTTTTCACCATTTCATCAGTAGGAACCTTTCCATGAATCACCCTCCAAGCAAGAGATGAGACCCGAGGTTGTTGCTTCTTAAACCAAATGAGCGAAGCCCAGGGAGCCATCGGCTTTTCTTCTCTAATATCCTCCCACGCAGATTTCAAATTAAAATTCCCATCATAAGAAAGACTCCAAACACATCGGTCAGCACACTCATAATTTGGGATTTTAATTTGTAAAACAGCATTAAAAACATCTGTCATAAAACATGAGTTTACCACAGGTATGTTTCACCTATGATTGTCAATAAATCTGTCCACCTTTCCATCAAGCATCAATCTATCCACATCTTCCACACACTCTTCCAGCGCAAAACCTCCCACCCAATTATCCTTCCAAAATTTTATAGTGCGACCATCACCAACTACCCATCTCTCCTTAGAAGAAATAAAGTTCCAAATTTTTCTAATGCCAGGCCATATGGAAGAAGCACTATATCGCTTCTTAGGTAACCCCTGTTTATTTAGGAATCTAGCTCTCAAGAATCTACTGGCCAAGGAATTTTCATGCTTGATACGCCATGCTGTTTTACAGAGCATAGCTTTATTCACATCTCTCAATCTTCTCAATCCTAACCCACCTTCCTCCTTAGGCTTACAACATTGATCCCAATTAACAACAATTTTTTTTGTGGCATCTATCTCTCCTGACCAGACAAAATTGTGCATCCATCTCTCTAGAGTTGTAATTAGCAATGACGGCCACCAATACACAGTAAAACTATGAGCTGGCATACTCATAATCACCGATTTCACTAATTCAACTCTTCCTGCCAGGGATAGCATCTTGCCCTTCCACCCAGCCAAATGGCCTTTCACTTTGTCCATAATAGGCATCACAACATCTTTCTTAACTCTACCTTTAAAAATCTCCACCCCCAAGTATCTTATAGGAAATGTACAAAGGGGAATCCCCAATTCTTCTACAATAGCCCTCTTTCTCTGAGAAGATATCGAGCCCACAAACAATTTACTTTTCTCCAAATTGATACAATGGCCAGAAAATTCTTGGTACATGTTAAGAAATTTCTTCAGATGTCTAACATATCTGATAGATGCATTAGCAAAGATGAATATATCATCAGCGAACAAACTATGGGCTGGCGTAATCACATCACGAGGACCCTTAATAGGCTTTAATTTATTTTCTTCCACAAGTTTATTCAAGCCTCTGCAGAGAACCTCTTCAGCCAAAATGAATAGCATTGGGGAAATAGGATCCCCTTGTCTCAAACCCCTCTCCACTCCAAAATATCCAATCGGACCACCATTGAACATTACTGAGATCTTCACAGAGACCAGCATCTGGTACACCCATCGAATCCAGGTCTCTGAAAACCCAAACTTTCTCAATACATGAAAAATGAAATCCCAATCAATTGTATCGTAGACCTTCTGAATATCTATCTTCACCCCCATGCCACCCCCTTTAGTCGCAGAGAACATCATATTAGATAACTCAGAGACAAGGGTGATATTAGAGTGAATGATTTTTCCCTTCTGGAATGCTCCTTGCTCCTCCGAAATAAGCCGAGGCATCACCTCTGAAAGTCTTAAAGCCATTATTTTAGAGACAATTTTACAAAAAAAATTGCCCATGCATAGAGGCCTAAACTTATCTAAAGCATTTGCCCCTTCGATCTTCGGGATTAACACCAAAAAATTGCTATTCATACCATAAAGCATTCGGCCTTTACTGAAGAAGCCCCTAATAGCATTACAAATATCATTAGAAATTATGACCCAGCAAGATTTATAGAACATACCAGGAAAACCGTCTGGACCTGGAGAGCTTTCCGGATCAAGGTCCCAAACCGCCCTTTTAATCTCATCATTGGATGGCATCGCGTCCATCTTCCATCTATCAATGTCCACTAAAACCTTCGGAATACAATCCAGCATTTCCATGTGGTCAACAGTAACCGATTTTTTTAAAAAATTTCCATAATAGCTCTTAATAAAATCCTCCATCTGCATCTCCTCAGTGATGATCTGACCGGAATCAGTTTTCAGATTTCTAATGGTATTTTTCATTCTTCTCACCTTCACAGCCATATGAAAGAATTTTGAGCTTCTATCTACCTGAATTCTCCATCTAATCCGAGTTTTTTCGGCCCAGAAATTTTTATATCCCTCCATCGCCTTCAAGTACCTAGTTTTTGCATCAGCTTCACGAGCAAAATTTTGATCGTCCATACCAATCTCCTCTATCTCCTTTTGAATTTCTTCCAACCCCTTTAGCGCCTCCTCCTTTTCCAAATTCACATTGGGGAATGTTTCCCTAGCCCACTCCTTAATCACAATTTTCAGTCTTTTAATTTTTTGACTGAAGATATAGAGAGCCGATCAAGAAATCAATTCATCCCAGGATTCTTTCACAACTTTTAGGAAATTTTCGTGATCAATCCAAGACCTCTGAAACCTGAAAGGACAATTAGAGGGCTTCACCGATGCTTCTGACACCACCAATAGGGGAGAATGGTCAGATGCACGATTAGATAGCACCTTTTGGTGGCAATCCTGAAACTTTGAAATCCATGCATCTGTGCAGAAACTTCTGTCCAGAACAGCCACAACATTACCTCTTCTTCTATTATTGGTCCAAGTATACTTACGACCCTGTGAAGGAATCTGAATAAGGGAGCAGCTATCCACCAACGCCCCAAAATCTGCCACAGAGCCTAGATTAAAAGATCCTGGACCTCTTTTTTCATGAGCATGCAGCGTAGCATTAAAGTCTCCAATCACTAGCCAGGGGGTGCCTTGACCCGGGTTCGATGCCGCCAAATTACTCCACAAGTCTCTCCTTGCTGCCCTTAAGCAATTAACATGAATAAAAGACACAATGAAGGTGTTCGACTGCCACTGCACACGTAAAGTAATATGTTGATCAGAGCAAGAGACACCTTGTGGCTTAGGCATACTCCTTCTCCAAACCACCCACAGATTTGGAACCTTATCCTGCCTATCATTATGAATAAAATCCGCTTCAAAATCAAGATTATTGAAAAACCTCTTTGGAAATTTCTGCACCTCCAACATAGGTTCAGCTATGCAAATAATTTCTGGGGAATTCATCGAAACAATATTCCCTAAGGCCAACTTAGCAGCCTTCTTCTTCATTCCTCTGATATTCCAAAATAAAATCTTCATAGTCATTTTTTAAAAAGAGCCAATCTGTCAGACTTTCGAGCAGCCTGCTCATGAAGGGAGAAAGATTTTCCTTTTTACTGTCGTCTCCCCTCCATATTGCTCTCGAGGAGGCTCGCCATTCTATCAAACTCTACCACGTCTTCATGATACACAATCATGACCCCGTCCTTGTACTGCTGGTGAGTTTTTGGATTATCAAGTTGAGGCTTGAACCTCACGTCCCTACCCTCTTTGATCTCACCATGCTGACCTGAAACGATATGATCCTCCCTGCCATAGACATCCCGGTCAGCAGCCTCATCCTCCTCTGAGATGAGAGAGTTGCATTTATGGTGATCAATCTCTGCCTCCTCTCCTGGTTCGGATATATGATCCATATCCGCTCCATCCACCGACCCAGATTCCTCATTGAATGTAGAAACCAATCCAGTACCCTCCATACTGTTAACTGCATCCATACGATTGTGATTTGTTCCCATAATGGTGGGCTTCTCTAAAGGAATAATTATTTCAATATCTCCCTGCCCCTGCACACCTTCCTTAGGCGTTGGACTATTGTCCCTAATCTGATTTCTTAATATGGTAGGAGGCTGCCTCATATGGGTAAGATTTCTACCCAAATTGGAAACAAATCCTTCACCCAAACCACCGCCCTCTGAGCTGGATCTCCGCCCTGCACCACCATCATTCGCCATGGCTGCCGCCCCAGTAGCTCGAACATCTACCTCCTTCTTCTCTCTGCATTGGAACAAAGCGTGCCCGATTTTTGTACAAAAACCACATTTGGCTAACCCATCTTCATATACGATCAATTGTTTAAACCAAAAAACCTCCCCCATTCCTGGTTGCTTTCTTTCCACCTGAATCTCTTCCACCCTTTTATCCCCAATTATCACTTCTACCTGAACGCGCGCAAAATTCCCCATTGCCGCCGATCTGGTGCGTCTGTCCAGGGCCACAGGTCTTCCTGCCCCCTTAGCCATTGTCAACAGGATCTTCTCATGCCAGTATTCCAGGGGAAGGCCTGGAAATCTGATCCACACTAGTTTGGTTGGGTTGTTCACCACATGCACATCAAAATCTGGTTTCCAACATTGGAAGTGAATAAATTGTCCTCTAACCTTGATTAGGTTCCTTCTCCAGATGGCAGACATATCTCCTTCCAACTCAAACTGAAATAAAATGAAGCTTTTCCCCATAGAAGACAAAGAAATTCTCCCCTTCAAATTCCATCCCTCTCCTACAGCTTTCCGAATATCATTCAGAGACATAAATCTGAAGTTTGCCCGACCTATCATAGCAAACTTGAATTTTTCTAGCCTCTCCTCATATGCCTCCTGAGGGATGATAATCTTGGTGTGCGACCCAGCATGTATTGGTTCCAGCAACTGCTCCACGTCTGGTAAGGCCTTACCCACGACCGTAGAAAAAGTTTTCTTCACACTATCCCCTCTATTTTTTTTATTTCTGCTGTCATCCACCTTAGTACCCCGATCTTCTTTGGATTGAAACTCAGTTTCTTCTCTAATCGCTTCCGATGCATCCTTTGAGTTAGGTTTCCAGAAATCAGTAATACGTAGTTGCCTGCCCCTATCCGACGGTCTTCCTCCCCTGGGTCATGATCCAGATCTCTACCATCATCTACCAAGCCATTTAAAAACGCCATCGGTATTTTTTCAATCCTCATATCTACCCATGTGTTTGTTAATTAACAATCAAATTACTGATTTCATACGAGTTTCTGGCATTGCTTTATAAGTCAAAATGAGATCCCTCTTTGCTTCGCTTGTAAATTATGATATTGTCTCAAAGCCGAATAACATTCCATTTAGGTTCCATGGATTTTGGATGGAAAATGAAAATTTTCTTCCAGTGGTTGATGAGGCGTGGAAGTTGCAGATAAAAGGTGACCCTATATATGTTTTATCTGAAAAGCTGAAGACAGTAAAGGGGGTGTTAAAGGTATGGGCTCATGATTCCTTTCCAAATATTAATATGGAGTTAGAGCGAGAAACGAAGGTTTTAAAATTGATCCAAGACTCAATTGAAGAATCAGGTATGTCTGATGATCTTTTCAATAAAGAGGCTGATGCTAAAACGGCCTTTGGGCTGAGAAGGCGAAACTGAGATGGGTGAAAAATGGGGACTGCAACTCCAAGCTTTTTCATCTCTCTGTGAAGATGAGGAGGGCGAGAAATCAAATTTCTTCTTTAAAGAGGAAGGATGGGTCTTGGGTCTTGGATCAAAGGGGAATTGCTAAGTATATTGCCTCTTTCTTCGAGAAGTTTCATGAACCAACCAGTATTATAGAACATCATGATCTTCTGGATTGTATTCCCATAATTCTATCCAATGAAGATGTGGCTAGTCTAGAAGCGACTCCTGGCAGAGAAGAAATCAAAAAAGCAGTGTGGGATATGGATCCTGATAGTTCTCCTGGTCCTGATGGATTTTCAGGAAAATTCTTTAGGAAATGTTGGGAGATAGTGGAGACGGACTTTGGTAAGGCGGTTGTTTATTTCTTTCAAATGGGATACTTGCCCAAAGGAATAAATAACTGTTTTATTTCCTTAATTCCAAAATCTGATGGTGCTTCCTCTCTAGATAAATTTAGGCCAATATGCATGGGTAATTTTTTCTGTAAGGTTCTATCTAAAATTATGTCGTCCAGGCTTATACCTCTTTTGCCACGATTGGTCTCAGATGAGCAGGGTGCATTCTAGAAGGGTAAGATTATTTCTTCCAATATTAGTCTGGCCTCAGAGCTGGCAAATCTTATGCATTCCGCTGTGAGGTGTGGAGGCATGGGATTGAAATTGGACGTGCAGAAGGCATATGACTCCTTATCATGGAAATTCCTATTTGCCTCATTGGTAAAGTTTGGTTTCTCGGACAAATGGATCTCTTGGATCCAGCTTCTTTTAAGCTCTTCCAGGTTATCTATTTTAGTGAATGGAGGGCCAGTGGGTTTTTTCCCAGTGGGCAAAGGTCTGAGACAAGGAGATCCTATCTCTCCATGCTTATTTATTTTGGCAGAGGAGGAGTTCTGCAAAGGTTTGAAGTTGCTAGTAAGGGATGGGAAGCTGAAGTCTCTCTTGGGACCTCGAGGTGTGTCCATTCCCTCTCATTTATTTTTTACAGATGATATATTTATTTTTATGAATGCTTCTGCAAAATATGTGAAGAATCTCCAAGATTTCCTAGAAAAATATCAAGCTTTTTCAGGGCAGAATTTCAATCTGGATAAGAGTAGCCTGTTTTTTGGGAAGGTGGCACCCCACAGGAAACAATATATTTCTTCTCTGTTAGGTATAAAATCAGAGAGGCTTCCAATGAAGTATCTAGGCGTGGAAATTTTCAAGGGAAGAGTGAGAGGATCTCATCTGTTACCTTTGCTAGATAAGATAAAAAGTAAGCTAGCTGGATGGAAGGGTAAGCTGCTCTCAATGGTGGGAAGAGTGGAGTTGGTGCGATCTGTGATCTCTAGTGTTCCTGTACATAACTTTGCAGTATATTGGTGGCCGGACCATTCTATTAAATTGGTGGAACGGTGGATGCATAATTTTATCTGGTCAGGTGATATGGAGGTCACAAAGAAAATTGGTGAACTCGGACAATGTCTGCAAACCAAAACAGGAAGGGGGGTTAGGCATTCGCAGACTGTGAGATGTAAATTTTGCCTGTCTAGCAGAGTTGACTTGGTAGATTAAGCATGAGGAGTCCTCTATGAGTAAGTTCTTCCAGGGTCGCTTTCTAAAAGCAGACGGATCTCTGAAATCTGGCTATATCTCCTCTTCGATTTGGCCAGGGATAAAGAAAGTCTGGAATTTTGTGACTTTAAATGAGCAGTGGATAGTAGGTAATGGACAAAAAATTGATTTCTGGAAGGGTAGGTGGTTGGATCATCTCTCCATTGAAGAAATGCTTATGAATGATGGCGGTCACAGTGGGAATTTAAAGGCAAAAGTTTGCGATTTTATCCATAATTTTAGATGGGAATTTTCTCAGGTAGCGTCTAACTTCATGAAAAATATTACAAATAAAGCAAAATTGATCTATATTTCAGGCATGGAGGATGAATGTCATTGGCGCCCTTCTTCAGCAGGAGTTTTTTCCATAAAGTCAGCCTGGGAAGCCCTATAGAAGAAGCTCGCCTAAGGTGAGTTGGTCATCTTTGGTGTGGAAGTCCTCTATTCAATCGCATCAAGCAGTTTTTGGATGGAGATTGATCAAAAATAAACTTGCTTTAGATGTGAATGTGAAAAGGAGGGGTGTCTCTCTGCCCTCAAAGTGCAGTTTTTGTGGTAAGTCGGAGGAGTCTAAAAATCATTTATTTTATGAGTGTAGCTTTGCTAGCTCTATATGGTCTCAGTTCTATCAATGCTTTGGTGTGTTGAGACCAGCTTTTTCTGATGAATCTCATCTGATTTCTTGGAGGAAACTCCAACCAAAATCAGTGTCATTGAAAGGGGTGTGGAATAAGGGGTTTGTGTTAATCCCTTTTTTTATTTGGATGGAGAGAAATTCCAGGCGGTATGAAGAAGTCTCTTCTTCTGAGCAGATTTGCTTTTTGAAAATAAAAAATGAAATTTGCTCTCAGACACTAGCCCATTCTGGGGTGGCGGTTTCGATTGAAGATTTGATGTGCGCTAGAAGGTTGGGATTTTCAGGGGTTCAACGCCGGCAAAAAGAATTATTTGAAATTTTTTGGTGTACTCCTCCAACAAGATGGGTCAAATTAAATTCTGACGGCTACTCGTTGGGCAATCCGGGAAAAGCAGGTGGGGGAGGTCTTCTGCGCAATGATAAGGCTGAAGTGTTATATAATTACAGAGACTTCCTTCAAATTGGCACAAATTTTGAGGCAGAATTCCAGGCTATTATCGCAGGAATTGAAGCTGCAAACCGATTGGGGGTGCAAAGTTTATGGATTGGAAGTGACTCAGTCACGGTGGTTCGTCTTTTGCAGAAAAAGAAAATTCCTTGGAAATTTCGGCAAAGGTGGATTAACTGCTTACCCTACCTTGAAAGGGTGGAGTGGAAGATTACGCACTGCTTTCGTGAAGCAAATTCTGTAGCGGATTTCTTGGCAAAGTCTGCTGCTTGCTTTGAAACCTCTTTACCAGTGACTTCTTGGCCGGCCTTGGTAAAAATGGACCTAGACATGGATGCCTCGGGTCGTCCGAGATATAGACTGCTAAAGCCCTCTAATTCAGTCCTCAACTCATTGTGGAGGAGAGTTGGTTGATGGTTTTTTCTGCTGATGGCAATGCCGAAGATGGATTAAATCCATCTCCACTCTTCTCAGTTTAATTGTCGATATTTCGCTTGGGTATTTTATCCCTCTTGTGTTATATTTTTATCTTCTTTTTTAATACAAATGATATTTTAGCGAAAAAAAAGAAGAGGCCTTTATATAAATTTAGAGGGAACTCCAAAGGTCTAGCCAGTCCCATAACCCACACGACACACATTCACTAGTGCTTTCAAGTGATTGGATAGGATCCATGGCCATGGCTGGATTAGGTTTTGCTAGGCTAGGTTCAGCTTTGTGGAATTAAATTGGATAAGATTGAACTAAGATTATCCTGTGCTAGCAATACTAGTACGAATACTTATACTAGCTAACACCATTTCACCGATATGGTATCGGCATGATATATTTTCAGAGTTTGAAAATTCCACTTCCTTTTTCATTAAATTTCATTGCAACAAAACATAGCCTAAATGATCAAATCTGATATCTTTTTTAAGTTTGAAAATTTCACTTCCCTTCCCATTAAATTTCCATCGCAACCAAACATAGACTAAATGATCAAATCTCCAAGCTTCTACTTTAAGTACTTATAAATTTTTCTTAACATTTTTTTTTGCGGGGAGGGGGTTGTTTAGAAGATCATTTAGATGCTTTTAGGTAAAAGAAAAATATGGAGAAAATAGATTCACCTAATTTTGGGTTCATAAACCCCTATTGGGTTTTAGAACTTTCTCAAGCCATGTGCATCTAAGGCCCTCTTAGGGAAATGTCATCCTAATTTTGTGTTTTGTGGGAAGAAGGAAAAGAAAATTAGAAGACCCCAAGGGTGTCGCTCGATTGGAAAGCAGTAACACCTCACAAGAGAGTTTTAGGTAGAAGAAATCATAAGTTCATCCAAAAGAAAAAAAAATGGTTACACTTACCTTCTACTTTCCCTTTGACAAAGTGTTGAACAAGTGATTGGTTAATTGTGCGCAGCCAAGCAAAACTAATACCCTCATTGATAGACAACTCCGATCCTCATCTATACAAACCCGAAACATATATTTGGATGTGACAAACAAAGGACTAATCAGATTGCATTAGGGGTGCAACTTAGGCAAGCTGGGTTATGGATTTTGAAAACCCAGGCAAGGAAGCATAAGGTCATTCGTTCTCAACCCTAGGCCCACTTAGCTTGAACTCACGCTAGAAAATTAAACCCAAGACTGTCCAGTCTCATCACAGCCCAGCCCAGCCCAGCCCAACCTGCAAACAAAGCACAAAATAGGTATATTTAATTATTATTTCTTAAAGCTAGCCTCGTCTATGGGCTGAAAATCGCAGGCCAAACTTAGGAAAATGGGTATATTTGCATATGTTCTTCCCAGTATTTCCTTCGTCATAAGAAATTTCGCACTATCCAAATACACTAAAGGCTGAAAAACTACATTTCCAATCATTTGGGTGGCTAGTCAGATTGTAAATTTAGCTTACTTGGTTGTTTCTTTCCGTTCTCATAGACTCATAGGGTTGTCTCTTCTTTATTATCATAATGTTTCCCCGTCTGGAGATTTTAAAAAATATATATTTTTTTGTTCAACAATAGAAATATAGCCTTATCCCAACTAAATAGGTCGGGCATGTGGATCCTTACTTCATGTAAATTTTTCTTATTTTCAATTATTTTTTAAATTAAAATAAAAAAATTCAATCTTGTAAGAGAATTTTCCTTTTTTTTTTTTGATATGTAGGGAGGGGATGTAG
>NW_024868438.1:110523-139153 GCF_013358625.1 Macadamia integrifolia
ATATTAGCCATGTGCACGTTTAACCAAAATTCTTATTGATAGTGATAATTTTGAGATTGAAAATGAAATTAAATGTCCAAAATATTTTTGTATGCAGGTGTTGGTATCAGCTTTATATTTGTATTTTTTTGCATTTATTTTGGATAATGTGGAATCCAAAGAAGATGAATCATCAAACGTAGGGAAAAAATTTTCCAACAAAATGGAGGTTTGCTATTGTAGCAACAAATTGCTTCTCGTAGAGGTGTCACAGATAATGCTGGGATTTTTACCATGGAAGAGCTCAATAAAGCAACCAACAACTTTGATGAGAGCGGAATACTTGGCCAAGGAGGGTATGGTACGGTTTTGAAAGGAACCTTATCAAATGGCAAAGTAGTGGCAATTAAGAAATCCAAAATAATGGATAAAAGCCAAATTATACAATTTATCAATGAGGTTGATATCCTTTCTCAAATCAACCATAGAAATGTGGTGAAGCTCTTGGGTTGTTGTCTAGAAATGGAGGCTCCATTGTTGGTGTATGAGTTCATCTCTAACGGAACCCTCTTCCAACATATCCATAATGAGAATCAGGCAATGTCTCTTTCATGGGGAAATCGTTTAAGAATTGCTGCTGAAACAGCTGGAGCACTGGGGTATTTGCACTCTGCTCATTCAATACCCATCCTCCATAGAGATGTCAAGTCTTCCAATATACTTCTAAATGATAATTACATGGCTAAAGTATCTGATTTTGGAGCTTCAAGACTTGCTCCTTTGGATCAAACTCAAGCAATGACATTAGTTCAAGGGACCTTAGGTTACTTGGACCCAGAATGCTTTATTATAGGTCAACTAACTGATAAGAGTGACGTTTATAGCTTTGGTGTTGTCCTTGCTGGGCTTTTGACTGGGAAAAAGCCAATACTATCAGAAGGATCCGAGGAGTGTAAAAGCCTTGCAATGCATTTTGTTTCTTCATTGAGAGATGACAATCTTTTTCAGATTCTCAATTACCAAGTATTAAATGAGGATAAAGAACAGTTAGTGGCAGTTGCTAGGCTTGCAAGAAGATGCTTAAAGCTTAACGGAGAGTACAGGCCAACAATGAAAGAAGTTGCAATGGAGCTTGAATCTCTTAGAAATTTATACGAGCACCCATGGATACAACATAACCATGAAGAAACTGAAAGCTTTCTAGGTGAACCATCAACAAGGTCTGCTGTCAATGTGACTGATCAAGAGTCTTTAGGGGATTCTTTCATGCTAGCATTAGAGATTGCTCGTTGATTATTCAGCACTAGCAGGTGGTTATTGTAATATTGATGACAAAGTTCTCTTTTTATGTCTATGGTTGGTATTGTAGAGCTATATTACTTATAAATATTGCACAAGTTTTATGAGAGATCTACTGACTTTGAATCTTATCATGTAAATGCATGGCGTGAACAATTAGTGGGCAGTTTCTTTTCATTTCTAGGTATGGAGAATGAGGCATATGACCCTTTTCAATCCCATCCTCATCGGTCTTAGCCTCCGATGGGACCATTCTACGTGAGTTCCATATTTCCAATCTGCGTTGGGCTGAGACAGGATGGGCTTGAGCTGACCAAACCTAAGTGAGTATCATTTTTCTGAGCAATTCTAATGTTTAAAAAGAAAAATTTTATTCTGAGTGATATATCATTTCTGAATTTTCTTTTGGAAACTTTTGATTATCGGTTGCTATGTGTGGTTAAAAACTAAGAAAAATGACTCAAATTTTAATACAACAGGTTGCCAAAGACAAATGATTGGAGAAACATGAAATATATACAATTAAAAAAGGGTTTTCTCCTCTTTTTTTTTTTGCTAAAGGATTAATATATTAAGAAGAAAAAAGGATTACATCATAAAGAGGAAACAGGGACAGAGCAGAGACCCTTAGAGCCGCTAACAAACTCCACCTTCGGCATGGCCATCAGCAGAGAAAGAAAGCATCACCCTAGGAGAATCTAAAGCTATGCCTGCCCAGGATATCATTTTCTACATAATCAGCAACGTGTCTTGGGAAAGACACCGAGAATTCTGAGTTCCCAGATTTTGAAGCCTTTTTTGCCAGAAAATCTGCAATTGGATTTGCTTCACGAAAGCAATGGGATATCTTCCAAGGGATTGATTCCAGGAAAGGGATAACATCCAACCATCTTTGGAGGATAAACCACGGGATATGGTTCCTTTGGATCGCCAAAACAACCGTTGCCGAGTCAGATTCTATCCACATGCCCCTTGCGCCCATCGCCTTAGCCATCATAATACCTTCCATGACTGCCTCAACCTCTGCTTCATAAGACTTTTTTATTCCCAAAAAAATGCTAAATGAGTCACACACGTGGCCATCATTATCTCGAACAATCCCTCCTACCCCTGCCCTTCCTGGATTTCCCAGAGAGTTGCCATCCACATTAACCTTTAGCCAATTTGGTTGGGGCTTACACCAATGAACTTCGAGGGGGTGAGCATGCTTGTAAGACCCCACTGTCAAACCCAGTTTACTGCAGAAAATAACATCAATTGGAGCTTTCACCTCCCCCTTCAGCTTCCCTACGCAAGAGCCAAGCTCATGACGACTATATTCAAAAATTTGCATCGCAGCTCTGTACTCATTGTCATGCCGACGTCTGTTCCTTTCCCACCAAATGTTTGCTGCAATAATGGAAAAACCCATCATCCAGGGAGTTTTAAGGTTTATAACTCTAGCCTATGCCTTCCACCATCGAACCAGGTTGTCAACTGACTGGTGCTGCTGCCACTTAACCTCAAAGCACTCAACAAATGTTTTCCAAACTTTGGTCGTGAAAGGGCATGTGAGGAAGATATGATTAATATTTTCTTCAGCTTGGTTGCAGAGAGCACACCTGGAAGCAAGATGGATCCCCTTCTGTCTGATTTGCTCATCCGTTGGGAGTTTTTCATGAGCTAGACGCCATCCTAAGGTAGAGATCCTAGGAGGTTGGTCTTTCCGCCAAACCAGAGAGTACCAAGGGACCTTGCTAGCTGTCCTTCTGATACCCTCCCATGCCGAAGAGGTAGAGAAAGACCCCAGAGTCGACAATGACCTACAATAGGTATCCACTAAGTCACCTAAGGGGATTTTAATCCTCTTAATTTTATCAAATATTATGATGAGCTCCACCGACCTCAGGGATCACCCATTCTCCACCACGAATAAAGTCACCCACCTTAGCATTAAATCTAAGAGTAGTCAAATCCATTATCTGAAGCTCCTCAAGCACTGATTTTGGCCCCCACCATTTGTCCTTCCAAAAATTTACAAGATTACCATTCCCGATAATCCATCTTTGATTCTCTTCCACAAAGCTCCAGACCTTTTTAACCCCCGATACAATGGAAGATGAAACGCCTTTTTTGAGGCTGCCATCATTTTTAATAAATCGAGTCTTAAGGAAAGAACTGGCCACCGACTTCTCATGCTTGATTCTCCATACTAGTTTGCATAGCATTGCTTTGTTTATGTCTCTGAGCCTCCTGATACCTAAGCCTCCTTCCTCTTTAGGCTTACAAAGGGCGTCCCATTTTACTGTAATTTTTTTTGCAGATTCTATCTCACCCGTCCATATAAAATTCCTCATCCACCGTTCCATTGTTGCTAACAGGGAAGTTGGCCACCAATAAATAGCAAAACTATGGTTAGGGATACCTGCAATGACCGATCTAACCAATTCTGTTCTTCCTGCCAAAGACAATAGGTTGCCTTTCCAACCCGCTAGGTGCCCCTTCACCTTGTCCATCACTGGCAGAAGGGCCTCTTTCTTCACTCTTCCCTTAAATATTTCAACACCCAAGTATCGAGTCGGGAAGTTATAGATCTGAATTCCGAGGGTATCAGCAATGATCTGCTTTCGATCTGGAGCAATCTTCCCGAGGAAGAGTTTACTTTTCTCTAGGCTAATGCACTGGCCTGAAAATTCTTGGTATTTCATCAAGAATTTTTTCAGGGTACGAACATACCTCAAGGAGGCGTTGGTGAATATGAAGATATCATCCGCAAATAGGATATACCCAGGAGTGGCAGCGCCTCTTGGGCCATGGATTGCCTGTAGCTCCTTGCACTGAACCAGACTCGACAGCCCTCTGGATAGAACTTCTTCGGCTATAATAAATAGCATAGGAGATATAGGATCACCTTGTCTTAGCCCGCGCTCCACCCCGAAGTAACCCTGAGGACCTCCGTTCACAAGAATAGATATTTTTGACGATATCAGAAGTTGATGCAGCCAGTTGATCCAACTATTGGAGAAACCAAATTTACTCAAAACTTGAAAAATGAAAGACCAAGAAATAGTATCGTAAGCCTTCCTGATATCAATTTTCAGGCCAAGACCCCCACCTCTGGTCGCTGAGAACATTAAGTTTGCTAACTCAGAGGCCACAGAGATATTATCATGAATCAACTTCCCCTTCTGAAATGCACCCTGCTCTTCTGAAATCAGCCGAGGAAGGAGAGGTTCCAGTCGCATCGCCATAACTTTGGAAATAATTTTGCAAAAGAAATTGCCCACGCAGAGAGGGCGAAATCTATCCAGTGTGTTTGCTCCCTCCACCTTTGGAATAAGGACCAGGAAATTATTATTGACCCCATGGGGCATGTATCCAGTGCTAAAAAATTGTCTCACCGCATTGCACACTTCCACTTCCACTAAGGACCAGCACTTGCGAAAAAAAGCACCAGAGAATCCATCAGGGCCCGGCGAGCTATCCGGGTCCAACTCCCACACTGCCCTCCTTATTTCTTCATTTCCAGGGAGGGAATCCAACATATAACAGTCCATTTGGTTAAGGACTTTCGGGATATTATCCAGTAAATCTGCATGGGTCTATGAAAGCGCTCAAAAAAATCGACAATATACTCCCCTATCTGATTTTGCCCTTCCACCATGGTACCGTCCGGCCTCTTGAGTGCTCTGATTGTATTTTTGTTTCTTCTCATTTTGACAGAAAGGTGAAAATATTTGGAGTTTCGATCACCAACTTTCAGCCATCTAATTCTCGCCTTTTCAGCCCAGATTTTTTCATGATTTTCCAAGGCCTTCACCAAGCCGGTCTTCGCATCAGCTTCCAAGGCAAACAAATGGTCGTTCATCCCTTCTCTCGCAATCTGGTCATGAATTTGGTTCAGGACCGTCTTTGTGTCCTCAAGCTCTCTATCAATGTGAGGGAAGGCTGATCTCACCCAGGTCTTCAAAACCCCTTTCAGCCGCTTCAATTTGGAAGTGAGAACAGCAATAGGGGGTCCCGCAATCCATTCAGACCAAGACGATGCCACCACATTATTAAATTCCTCGTGGTCCATCCAGAACTGATGGAACCGAAATGGACAGTTTAAGGGGCGTTGACTAGCAATTGCAGTCATCAAAATCGGTCCATGATCTGAAGCTATTCTAGGCAAAACCACTTGAGAGGAGTCTTGGAAAATGGTCAGCCATTGCTCATTGCAAAAGCTTCTGTCAAGCACTGCAGACACATTACCAGTTTTTCGATTGTTGCTCTATGTAAATTTTCTCCCACTCGAAGGCAACTGCGACATGAAGCAAGAGTCCACCATAGCACTGTACTCCGCAGCTGACCCCATGCTGAAGTTTCCTGGGCCCTTCTTTTCATGAGACTGAAGGGTAGCATTAAAGTCACCAACCATTGCCCACGGAGTGGGAGTGGTAGGAATATCCGCAGCCAAGTCCAACAAACGATCTCTTCTCTCTGCCCTAAAACTGCTAGTATGGATGAAGGAGACTTGCATTTGGGTGAGGTCCCAAGTCAGAGCAACCGTAATATGTTGAGAGGATTCTGAGATCACCACCGGACAACCCAGATTTCTTTTCCACATAATCTATAAATTTGAAATTCTCCCTGTTCTATTGTTAAAAATAAATTTATTAAAAAAACCCAACTTATTAAAAAATAAGTTTGGAAAATCACTCACAGAGACCATTGGCTCGGCTATACAAAGAAGGTCTGGGTCCTTTTGCTTAACTAAATCTCTCAAGGCGCGCTTGCCGACCGCCTTCTTTATTCCTCTTATAATCCAAAAGAGAATCTTCATAAATTACTTCCTTGTATCAGCCTGGCGGTCAAATCTCAAGGCCTGCCCTGACGCTGCATTAGCTTTTCCTTTCTGTCTAGCATCATCATCAGCTCTTGTGAGAGCTTGGTCAAGCTCTGCGACTTCCTGGTGGTGAACAATTATCCTGCCTGCGTCCAGACCAGACGGAGATATTTCTGTAATCACGTGCTCAGAGCCGCCCCATTCCTGCCCTCGGCCGCTCCTTCCTCCTCTAGCCTGCTGTCAGCCGCCACGACCACCATTATATATCATTTTACTCTTGCGAGGGCAAAGAGTTCTAGTAGTGTGAACACCTTCCGCCTCAGTCACTCCAAGTCCAGAAACGGATTCATCCTCTTTCATGTCTTTGCTGCCTTGCACAGATTCCAGCGACTCTTTTTCTGAAGAGTAATTTCCTGACTCTCCTGGGTCGGATTCAGACCCATATCCACACCCCAAAGGGTTGTCCACCATGGTCGGTTCATGGGTATTCCTTTCTTGAGTGCATGGATCATGTAGACAGATTTCCAGGTTGTATTCATTCAAAACATTCTCAGGAGAACCTTCTATATTTGACAGAACCTCCACCGTTGGCATATTATCTCTAAAGGGGAAAATATCTATAGGGAGAAAGGATCTTTTACCTCCTTCCATATGAGGAGGATTGCGATGGATCTCGCCGGAAGCCATGTCCGCACCACCCTCTACCTCCACCGCCTGCAAGTGTCCAGTAGAGTGGCGTTCAGCGTCATCCATGTCTGCATGAGTTCGGTTTTGATTCTTCTTGGCTCTACACTGCTCGGCAGCATGCCCCAACTTTTTGCAAATAATGCATCTCACTATACCATCTTCATACACAATCCGTTGTTTGAACCAGAAATAAACCTCCTTGCCCGGCTGTTTCCTTTCGACTTGGATTTCCTCCACTCTGGTGCCGCTCATCGGCACTTCCACCAGCACCCTAGCATAGCTCCCCATAATACCATGCAGCGTCCTACGATCCACCTCCACTGGTCTTCCTGAGGCTTTGGCCATGGAGAAAAGAATTTTCTCGTGCCAATATTCCATGGGAAGTTCTGGATATCGTATCCACACCAGCTTGGTCTGAATAGGGTCCTCATGAATACTAAACTCCGGCCGCCATCATTGAAATATAATGACTTGCCCTTTGACTCTGACGGGACCTCTTTTCCACATCGAGGCCATGTCTCCCTCAATTTCAAATCGGAAAAGAATGAATCCTTTACCCAACGGCGCAAGGTTCACCTTACCCTTCAAATTCCAGACATTTTTTGCATCAGTCCTCACTTCATCCATTGAGACAAAGCGAAAATTAACCCGCCCAATCAAAGCGTAAGAGAAAGATTGTAATTTCTCTTCGTACGCCTCCTGAGGAATAATAATCTTTGTAAGGGTTCCATCATGTATCGGATCAGGAAGATCATCTATGTTCGGCATAGTTTTCTTCGCTGCAGCTGCGTAAGATTGTTTACTTCCTCCATTGATCACCTCCTCCGTAGGGTGATTCTTTTCAGTTAATCCACCAGAGACGACATTGTCAGTTTCAGAGACCGGCGGAGGCAGAGAGTTATGCTCCGGTCTCCAAAAATCAGTAATCCTCCGTTGCTTCCCTCTATCGGGCGGTCGATCACAAATCCCCCTATCCCTCTCAGAGCTTCTCTCTCCTGTTATTGGGTTCATCACGTTCTTGTTGCAGTTATACCAATTATTGATGGCTCATATTTTTTGGCCATGGCATGCAATAAATGTAAGAGGAGAAAATAAATGGATGATAGGAGGAGGAGGAGCAAATAAGGAGAAAATAACCAGCGACCCCTTTGATTCATTAGATTATGATACAAGAACAAATTGTTATTGAGTTTCCTGAATATCCTTGAGAAGCTGCATTGATTCTTTAAATTTGGTCATGGTGTTGCAATAGGGGACGGGTGGGGGCAGGGGACCATGGTTGGGCAGGGTTGTTGATAGGGTGTGGCAAAACATTTGGCTATTACCTAGATTGCAACAACTAAAGAAATTGAATAATTCATTTTCACCATTAGGAAAAACATTTGGTTTACAAATATTCTTATGTTTTTTGTAAGATTTATTATTATTATTATTTTTTTTTCACAACGAAAGAAAACTTCATCATTCTCAAGTTGAAATTTGAAATTCAAGAAAAAATCTTCTTTTGGTTCAAGAAATGCCAAGCACAAAAAAAAAAAAAAATCTTGTACTTTTTTTTTTTTTCTTTTCTTTATGTCCAACGCCTAAGGAGGGGATGGTGTGAAGAAAACTTTTTCTACTATCGTGGGTAAAGCTTTACCGGACGTGGAGCAGTTGCCGGATCCAATACATGCTGGGTCGCACACCAAGATTATCATCCCTCAGGAGGCATATGAGGAGAGGCTGGAAAAATTCAAGTTTGCTTTGATAGGTCAGGCAAACTTCAAATTTATGTCTCTGAATGATATTCATAAAGCTGCAGGAGAGGGATGGAATTTGAAGGGGAGAATTTCTTTGTCTCCTATGGGGAAAGGTTTCATTTTATTTCAGTTTGAGTTGGAAGGAGATATGTCTGCCATTTGGAGAAGGAACCTAATCAAGGTTAGAGGACAATTTATTCGGTTCCAACGCTGGAAACCAGATTTTGATGTGCATGTGGTGAACAACCCAACCAAACTGGTGTGGATCAGATTTCCAGGCCTTTCCCTGGAATACTGGCATGAGAAGATCCTGTTGACAATGGCTAAAGGGGCAGGTAGACCTGTGGCCCTGGACAGACGCACCAGATCAGTAGCAATGGGGAATTTTGCGCGCGTTCAGGTAGAAGTGATAATTGGGGATAAAAGGGTGGAAGAGATTCAGGTGGAAAGAAAGCAACCAGGAACGGGGGAGGTTTTTTGGTTTAAACAGTTAATCGTATATGAAGATGGGTTAGCCAAATGTGGTTTTTGCAAAAAAATCGGGCACGCTTTGTTCCAATGCAGAGAGAAGAAGGAGGTGGATGCTCGAGACACTGGGGCGGCGGCCATGGTGAATGAAGGTGGTGCAGGGTGGAGATCCACATCAGAGGGCGGTGGTTTGGGTGAAGGATTTGTTTCCAATTTGGGTAGAAATCTTACCCATATGAGGCAGCCTCCTACCATATTAAGAAATCAGATTAGGGGCAATAGTCCAACGCCTAAGGAAGGTGTGCAGGGGCAGGGAGATATTGAGATAATTATTCCTTTAGAGAAGTCCACCATTATGGGAACAAATCACAATCGTATGGATGCAGTTAACAGTATGGAGGGTAATGGATTGGTGTCTACATTCATTTAGGAATCTGGGTCGGTGGATGGAGCGGATATGGATCATATATCTGAACCAGGAGAGGAGGCAGGGATTGATCACCGTAAGTGCATCTCTCTCATCTCAAAGGAGGATGAGGCTATCTATGGCAGGGAGGATCATATTGTTTCAGGTCAGCATGGTGAGATCGAAGAGGGTAGGATGTGAGGTTCGAGCCTCAACTTGATAATCCAAAAACTCACCTGCAGTACAAGGACGGGGTCATGATTGTGTATCATGAAGATGTGGTAGAGGTTGATAGAATGGCGAGCCTCCTCGAGAGCAATATGGAGGGGAGAAGACAGCAAAAAGGAAAATCTTTCTCCCTTAATGAGCAGGATGCTCGAAAGTTTGACAGATTGGCTCTTTTAAAAAAATGACTATGAAGATTTTATTTTGGAATATCAAAGGAATGAAGAAGAAGGCTGCTAGGTTGGCCTTAGGGAATATTGTTTTCGATGAATTCCCCAGAAATTATTTGCATAGCTGAACCTATGTTGGAGGTGCAGAAATTTCCAAAGAGGTTTTTCAATAATCTTGATTTTGAAGCGGATTTTATTCATAATGATAGGCAGGATAAGGTTCCAAATCTGTGGGTGGTTTGGAGAAGGAGTATGCCTAAGCTGCAAGGTGTCTCTTGCTCTGATCAACATATTACTTTACGTGTGCAGTGGCAGTCGAACATCTTCATTGTGTCTTTTATTCATGCTAATTGCTTCAGGGCAGCAAGGAGAGACTTGTGGAGTAATTTGGCGGCATCAAACCCAGGTCAAGGCACCCCCTGGCTGGTGACTGGAGACTTTAATGCTACGCTGCATGCTCATGAAAAAAGAGGTCCAGGATCTTTTAATCTAGGCTCTGCGGCAGATTTTGGGGCATTGGTGGATAGCTGCTCCCTTATTCAGATTCCTTCACAGGGTCGAAAGTATACTTGGACCAATAATAGAAGAAGAGGTAATGTTGTGGCAGTTCTGGATAGAAGTTTCTGCACAGATGCTTGGATTTCAGAGTTTCAGGATTGCCACCAAAAGGTGCTATCTAATTGTGCATCTGACCATTCTCCCCTGTTGGTGGTGTCAGAAGCATCGGTGAAGCCCTCTAATTGTCCTTTCAGGTTTCAGAGGTCTTGGATTGATCACGAAAATTTCCTAAAAATTGTGAAAGAATCCTGGGATGAATGGATTTCTAGATCGGCTCTCTATATCTTCAGTCAAAAAATTAAAAGACTGAAAATTGTGATTAAGGAGTGGGCTAGGGAAACATTCCCCAATGTGAATTTGGAAAAGGAGGAGGCGCTAAAGGGGTTGGAAGAGATTCAAAAGGAGATAGAGGAGATTGGTATGAACGATCAAAATTTTGCTCGTGAAGCTGATGCAAAAACTAGGTACTTGAAGGCGATGGAGGGATATGAAAAATTCTGGGCTGAAAAAGCTCGGATTAGATGGAGAACTCAGGGAGATAGAAGCTCGAAATTCTTTCATATGGCTGTGAAGGTGAGAAGAATGAAAAATAACATTAGAAATCTGAAAACTGATTCCGGTCAGATCATCACTGAGAAGATGCAGATGGAGGGTTTTACTAAGAGCTATTATGAAAATTTAAAAAAAAAATCGGCTACTATTGACCACATGGAAATGCTAGACTGTATTCCGAAGGTTTTGACGGACATTGATAGATGGAGGATGGACGCGATGCCATCCAATGATGAGATTAAAAGGGCGGTTTGGGACCTTGATCTGGAAAGCTCTCCAGGTCCAGACGGTTTTCCTGGTATGTTCTATAAATCTTGCTGGGTCATAATTTCTAATGATATTTGTAATGCTATTAGGGGCTTCTTCAGTAAAAGCCGAATGCCTTATGGTCTGAATAGCAATTTTTTGGTGTTAATCCCGAAGATCGAAGGGGCAAATGCTTTAGATAAGTTTAGCCCTCTATGCATGGGCAATTTTTTTTGTAAAATTGTCTCTAAAATAATGGCTTTAAGACTTTCAGAGGTGATGCCTCGGCTCATTTCGGAGGAGCAAGGAGCATTCCAGAAGGGAAAAATCATTCACTCCAATATTACCCTTGCCTCTGAGTTATCTAATATGATGTTCTCTGCGACTAGAGGGGGTGGCATGGGGGTGAAGATAGATATTCAGAAGGCTTACGATACAATTGACTGGGATTTCATTTTTCATGTATTGAGAAAGTTTGGGTTTTCAGAGACCTGGATTCGATGGGTCTCTGTAATTTTCAATGGTGGTTAGATTGGATATTTTGGAGTGGAGAGGGGTTTGAGACAAGGGGATCCTATTTCCCCAATGCTGTTCATTTTGGCTGAAGAGATTCTCTGCAGAGGCTTGAATAAACTAGTGGAAGAAAATAAATTAAAGCCTATTAAGGGTCCTCGTGATGTGATTACGCCAGCCCATAGTTTGTTCGCTGACGATATATTCATCTTTGCTAATGCATCTATCAGATATGTTAGACATCTGAAGAAATTTCTTAACATGTATCAAGAATTTTCTGGCCAATGTATCAATTTGGAGAAAAGTAAATTGTTTGTGGGCTCGATATCTTCTCAGAGAAAGAGGGCTATTGTAGAAGAATTGGGGATTCCCCTTTGTACATTTCCTACAAAATACCTGGGGGTGGAGATTTTTAAAGGTAGAGTTAAGAAAGATTTTGTGATGCCTATTATGGACAAAGTGAAAGGCCGTTTGGCTGGGTGGAAGGGCAAGATGCTATCCCTGGCAAGAAGAGTTGAATTAGTGAAATCGGTGATTATGAGTATGCCAGCTCATAGTTTTGCTGTGTATTGGTGGCCGTCGTCGCTAATTACAACTCTGGAGAGATGGATGCGTAATTTTGTCTGGTCAGGAGTGATAGATGCCACAAAAAAAATTGTTGTTAATTGGGATCAATGTTGTAAGCTGAAGGAGGAAGGGGGGTTAGGATTGAGAAGATTGAGAGATGTGAATAAAGTATGCTCTGTAAAACAGCATGGCGTATCAAGCATGAAAATTCCTTGGCCAGTAGATTCTTGAGAGCTAGATTCCTAAATAAACAGGGGTTACCGAAGAAGGGATATAGTGCTTCTTCCATATGGCCTGGCATTAGAAAAATTTGGAATTTTATTTCTTCTAAGGAGAGATGGGTAGTTGGTGATGGTCGCACTATAAAATTTTGGAAGGATAATTGGGTGGGAGGCTTTGCGCTGGAAGAGTGTGTGGAAGATGTGGATAGATCGATGCTTGATGTAAAGGTGGACAGATTTATCGACAATCATAGGTGGAACATACCTGTGGTAAACTCATGCTTCATGACAGATGTTTTTAATGCTGTTTTACAAATTAAAATCCCAAATTATGAATGTGTTGACCGATGTGTTTGGAGTCTTTCTTATGATGGGAATTTTAATTTGAAATCTGCGTGGGAGGATATTGAATCCCTGGGCTTCGCTCATTTGGTGTAAGAAGCAACAACCTCGGGTCTCATCTCTTGCTTGGAGGGTGATTCATGGAAAGGTTCCTATTGATGAAATGGTGAAAAAGAAAGCTGTGCCTCTTGTTTCCAGATGTGTTCTTTGTAAGGCAGCAGAAGAGACAATGCAACATCTATTTATAGTGTGCCCTTTTTCCGATGAAATCTGGAATGATTTATGTCAGTGTTTTAACCTTAGATGGAGTGCCCAGGTCTCTATTTTGGAGCTCGCCCAATGGTGGAAAAGAAATAATAAAAATGTGAGCTGCAAGGAGGCGTGGACCATGGGTTTTGGTATTGTTATAGATCACTTGTGGAGGGAAAGAAATAATAGAGTCTATGAGGGTGTGGAGCGGATAACAAAATATATCTCGCTCATGGTGATTGAAGAAATAAGAAGAAACGCTCCTGTAGCAAAGGGAGTTAATTCCTTGGTAGACCTTATGTGTTGCAAACGTCTGGGATTATCTATCCAAAAAGATAATCGTCGTCACATTTTGGAGGTTTATTGGTGCAAACCCCCCATCAATTGGATCAAACTAAATTTTGATGGGAGCTCTTTGAGAAATCCTGGGCACGCTGGAGCGGGAGGAATCTTTCGTGATCATTTTGGTAAAGTGATATGTTCATATAAAAAATATATGGGAGTGACAGGGGTATTTGAGGCTGAAGTAGAGGGGCTGATGTAGGGTTTGATGCGAGCCAAGGACATGGACATTCAACATTTGTGGATTGAGTCAGACTCGAGTGCTGTTGTGTTTCTAATTCAGCAAAGGAAGATTCCTTGGTTTGCTCTGCAAAGGTGGATATATCTCCAGACTTACATGAGAAGAATTTCTTGGAAAATTTCTCACAATTACAGAGAGGGGAATTCAGCGGCAGATTTCTTGGCAAGAGATGCGGCTAAGAGTGGTATTTCAGGAGTTGATGTGATATTGCCTCTTCACATAGGGGATTTTCTTTCTAGAGATGCCGAGGGCAGACCAAATTATAGATTCCCTTAGAGTTTTTCCTTTTCTCCTGCTGATGGCAATGCCGAATGTGGGAGGATAGGGAGGCTGTTGGTTCTTTTTATTGTTGGATTGGTTGTTGGGTTGTAATTGTTTCTTCCTTTTTTTCTTCTTATGAAATAAAATTTTAGCGAAAAAAATTCTTTTCTTCTCTTGGATACCAAATATAACCTTAATTAAGTTTTTGTATTTTTAAAAATACCCGTTAAGATTCTATTTCTTTGGTTGTTAGTAGGACAAAAGCCAAATTTTGTCCAAAGGTGAGTCGGGGATAGGACAACGATGGGGTTTGGATTAGCGAGGCAAATTTGCAGGGAGGGAGGAGGGTGACAAGGGGAGGAAATGGATAGAGAAGGGGGAAAATTGGAATTATACAAAAATAAATTATTTCAAACAACATATTATGTGACGTGAGATAACTCAAAATTCAAATGTTGGGTACATATCTTGTAATTTCTCCAAACATTAGGTACCTTAGCTGTCATTTACCCTTTATTTTTTAATTCATTATCAAACAACAACAAAATCAAACAAGGGGCTGATATTGATATCGGTATCAGTATCGGTATCGGATCGGTTGGAATGGCCGATTCGTATTGTTATCGCCAGGGGCTGGTATGCCTTGAGGGTTATCAACATTGGAATTTCATCAATTCTGCTTAATTAGGTTGATGGTGGGGCTCCCAGTCTCCCAAACACCCACTACAATGAATTTTTCTATGGGTATCACCAATCCTTAGATTCAGTGGGTAATAAGTCAAGGTTCTCTAACTCTTCAAGAGAATTCAAATGCCATAATCTGATTGGACGTTACCGAATAGGTACCCAAAGATTTTCCCTTTTGACATTAACTAAACATGTTTTTCATCAAAAGACACAAACAGTAGTACCAGGAAAATCTCCTCTTTATTATCACTTAGCTAATGCCCACTATTTACAATCTTATGAGGATGAACAAGATCCATTAAAAGGACAGTGTGGATCAGGAGAATGGTACGGTCTGATCTACATAGATGGAATTCATCACATAGTTTTTCCTTGAATTCCATCTGTGTGGATCAGTTCGTCCGAGATCTTAAGTAGGACCACGACCATGGTTTAGGAACTTAGTAGAGGAGACTACACTATTTGATGGTAGGTAAGATACTGAGCTAAGGGGAAGAGGATAACTAGGAGTCTAGATCAGGTTCTCGAGAATTATTCTTGTATGGTCTGATCTACACAGATGGAATTCATCGCAGGTTTTTTTTCTTTTGGAGGATTCTATCTGTGTGAATCAGTCCTGTATGAAAATAGTACTCATAAGAGAACCTGATCCCACTCGATAAGTAGCTAGGTACTTGCAGTAGTTGTGGTGATGTGACCGTAGCGCACGAATGTGGAAGCGATAGATTCGCACATTTGCTTTTGTTCAGGTTCCACAGTTAAGGTGCAGACGCATTTGGGGCAGAGAGAAGCATCGGAGCACCAGCAGTAAGGAGGACGTGATCTTGTGCATTGACGACAACTATTACACCAATGACTTCCCCACTCTTCATAATCAAACAACAACCATAACACAAGGTGAGAATGTAATATGAGAGAGAGAGAGAGAGAGAGAGAGAGAGAGAGCACCATTAGTTTCTGTGGCTGAGAGAAGCTCAGAAACGTGGACGCTAGTAGCAGGGATTGTTCCTAGAGAGAAGAGCATCATTAGTGTCATCATCGACACCATCACCACCTTCACAGCCATCGATCTATCTCACCACACAAACCAGTAATCCCAAGGTACTCCTACGCCAACCGAACTTGGATGGTCTTTTATAGGACAATAGATAGTTGTTCACTTTGGGACTTCACACTATTGTGTTCACTTTCAATAACATAAGAGAGTGTAGGTGGGGAGGGGAGCAAGTGGCTAGGTTGTAGAAACAAGTGTTAGGATGAGTGATTGGACGGAGGAAATGGAAAGTTTTGGAAATAGTGAGTGAGTGGGAAAAGGAAGTGACTGTGATAACAAGGGCACATTTGATAACGTTTCAAGAAACGCGTTTCTGTCGTTTCTGTTTCCAGAAACAGCAGAAACGGAGTAAAAAACGTTTGATAAAACTGTTTCGTTTCACTTATTTTTAGAAATAGAAATAGAAATTTTTACTTATTTATAGTTCAAGAAACGACCCAGGTGAAACAAGTTCAACTTGTTTCACCGTTTCTGGAAACGACTTGTGGCAATTCTTTCACTGGATACCATCGACTTCTAAAAACATGACTTATCAAACACCTTCAATTCCGTTTCTATTTCTAGAAATGAAAATTTATGTTTCTGCCGTTTCTTGAAACAGAAACGGCAGATCAAACGGGCCCCAAGTGTTGGAATGGATCGGTGAGATCGAGTGGGTGACTCGTCGTTTAAGGCTCTAATGGTGCATTAGTCTATTTATAATTTGATTAGTCCGAAGAAGCTCGATTAAAACCTGAAATTCGATTGAGTCCAACCGATTATATATATAAACCGTTGATCACAGTGCAAGCCAAAAGGCCTGACTAGGACCAATTGAGCCCAATCGGTCGACACCAACATCTAACATGCCCCCTCTCTCTCTCTCTCTCTCTCTTGCCACGATCTTCTTTTACTGAATGATCATATTGTATTAAAGAATCATGAAAGGAGAATAAAAAGTTACAAGAATACTGAATGGACATTCCCAGACGAATAGAAACAGAAGATTGATTGGAGACGACAACCTTCGGCATTACCATCAGCAATAAGAGAGAACCAATCATCTCAAAAACGATCATCACCTAAAAGATTGAAATCTAGTTCTACATTGAGCATCAATCAACAATTCCTCATTAATATGGGAGGGCAGGTCTATCATAGAAAAGGAAGACCCGTGCTTAGCTGCTGCCTCCTCAGCTATTCCATCAACGATTGGAATATCCTACCTCTAGCGATGTGTTATTTTCCTCTCAAACCTGCAACACGACTCTCTCTGCCTGTCCCCCTCTTTCTATCTCTCTTTTGCCCCACTGTTACTCCCTCTTCCCTGCTCTCTCGCTATCTATTCCTCCATCCCTCGTGGTTTTCTTAGGAGAACAAAAATTTCTTGCCAAGAAGAAAATATTTATTTTGAACTTGCGCAAGGAAAATCTTGGATTACGAGATAAAATTCAAAATTTAAAATGTGAATCATCCACCCACATAAAGTATACAAAGGCTGATAAAGTTTAACAGTTAAGAAAACCATATGGGCCCATTTGTTTCGGGAGTTTTGATGGGGTGGGATTTAAGGGGTGGACAGTTGTATTTATTTTTCCAAAAATATAGTAAATTCATGTGTTTGAATATAATGGGCCAGGAAATACTCTTAGACAACATTGGGAGTTGAGCTTTCCTGTCTGCTGAAGTGGCTTTCCCCCCATGCCCTTTCAAAATCCTATCAAATTGTTGGGACTTTGCGGGATGGAAAGTCATTGCAATGGTTTGCGACGTCAGCCTCCACCCAACCCAACCCCAACCTTGCTACCATTGCCCCACAAGACAACAATTGTCATCATGATTGACAATATCGCAACTGATGTAGACTCCACCTTCTCATGGCACAAGCATGGCAGTTCAGTTCCAGAAACCCGAGAGTCTTGCCACTATCGCTACTCAATGAAATCCTTCCAACAATTTACCTGACTTCGATGGTCGAATCAACCATCCTCCTCCCCACCGATGCAAGGTCGTAATTATCCTTCAGCTCCATTACCGTAATTTCTTTCCTTCGTCTCAACCCTGTAATACCACCAGCAAAGCCATGGCCCCAATGAGAAGTTGCAGAAACCTAGCCCTCTCTTTCTTCTTTGCTCTATTCTCTCTCCCACTCTTTTTTTCTCTAAACGGATAATTTCATTGAGAAGAAAAAAAATAGGAATTCATACAAGAACAGAAACCTCAACCTCGATCTCCCTACCCCCACCTTTGGCATTGCCATCAGCAAGGGAAAAGAGACCGCAATACCCGAATCTATAATTGGGTCTACCATTAGCATCTCTACTTAACAGATCCACTATATGTGTAGGAAATGAAACATTTGAATCTGATATTCCAATCTTTGCCTCATCTTTAGCTAAGAAATCAGCTATAGAATTTGCCTCTCTAAAAATGTGAGTGATTTTCCAAGTGATCCCATCGAGGTAGGTCTTCAGGTAAGACCATCTTTGGCAGCAAGCCAATGAACCTTCTTTTGATAAACAAGCATCACCACCGCACTGAAATCGGACTCCACCCATAGCTGCTTGATATCCATCTCATGAGCACGCGTAAGATCCTCCATGAGCCCTTCCATCTCTGCTTCAAATACCCCCGTTACACTTATAAAAAATTTATAGGATCCCATAACCCTTCCTGTATGATCACGAAAGATCCCTCTTGCTCCTGCTTGGCCAAAATTTCCCATAGAGCTCCCATCAAAATTTAGCTTTACCCAATTTACATGGGGCTTGCACCAAAAGACCTCCAAAATTGGAGTAGAAGGGCCAACCTGTATTCTCAAACCAAGCTTCCTACAGAAAATTATATCGGCCGTTGATCTTACTTTGCCTTTAGTGTTGGGATTGCTATTCCTTATCTCTTCAATGATCGTCTGGCAAATATACTTGGAGAGTCTCACTCTACCATCCTGCCACTGCATATTCCTCTCTCGCCAAATATTATCAGCTACAATTACTAGCCCCATCGCCCAAGTTTCTTTGCAACAAACTTGGTTTTGCATCCTTTTCCACCATAGATAAAGCATTGACAAGGACTCATGATTCTTCCATCCCACATTAAAGCACCCATAGAAAAATTTCCATATCTCCTCAGAGAATGGGTAGTGGAGAAAGATATGCTCTATTGATTCAGCTTCCGCACTACATAAGTTGCACTTTGATGCAAGTGCAATTCCTCTCTTCTTGACCGCATCATCCGTAGGTAGTGGAGAAAGATATGCTCTATTCTCTCTTCCACTCTCTCTCCGATAACTAAGTGTTAACCAAACAAGGTTGGGGTGGAAGAGTCCAACTTTTCTCGAACTTTACTGTCCTTACCTTTAACCCTACTAACATGTGGGACCCAGTAGGTAGAGATTCCCACCCTAAACTCCCCTAAAAATAAACAAGGCCTACAAGAATCTATAAGGTTTTCTTTTCGTCGACATCGGCCACCTCCTATATGAACCCCACCTTCTTCTTTTCTCTCCATTTTTTATTCGTTTATTTGCATAGTATTTTTTTTTCTTTATCCAGCCTTCTTGATATTTTATTTAAAATCCCACTTTTACATCCAACATCTAAGGGAAACAAATCCTCTCTAAGTGTTGCGTGTCCTACAGCCTGGGGTGTGTATTGTATTCAGGTACTGCTAGCTGTCTAATATGAGCGGGACGCATTGGGGAACTGAAGAGGATCCGGGTCCGCATCTCCAGGGGGAAATGATTGTCCCACCCCTTATGAAAAGTGGAAATCCTACCCATATTGATGCTTTTACTAGTGCTCCCATTGATCCCTATGCTGGTGCAAGGGCCACACTGCCTTTTAAGGAACTCGCTCCTTTAATTTTTTATTCTATCTCCCACCATTCTTCTTCTTCGCATATGGATGGTGGGAGAGAAAAAGTTATAGGTGGGTGCAATAAAGCAAGGAGCAGAAGGAGGGGATGGTACATGGGAGAAAAGAGAGGGGAGGGGAGAATGAGGCGTGGTGGGTCAGGTTGCAGGTGGGGTTACACAAATAATGGGGCAGTGCTGTAGCTGGAGGTGGGGTGGGGGTATGAGGGAGATGGTGAGAATGAGAAGGAGAAGAAGGTAAGGTAAGGTGGGGTGGGGTGGGGTGGGGTTGGTCCTTCATCGGTGAGTTGGAATTTGACTCACTTCCACCATTCTCTAAGAACAAGGGAGATCAAGTTACTAAAAAATGAGAAAGACGATAACTGATTTAAGTTCAACACATGATGAAAACTTCCTAGTAGATTGGACAAAAGAAACTTAACACAAGATTCCTAATTCCATTCCTCTTATATGAATTACATAATTGCGCTTCGAGAAGAGAGCGGGCGTACTCGACAAAGGAGGGGAAACTAAGGGAATTATAGTCTGCCATCAAAATTTGTGAGTGATGTGTATTGAGGTAATCCCACATGTTGTGGGTGACTCAATTATTTAATATAAGAGCCACAAGGGGTCACCCCACTTTGAACCAATTGATTTTGAAATAAAAGCTTTAACAATGTGAGATATAGATTCTGGTGTTCAAGAGTACAAAATCTTAGTGTTCAAAATATTTTAGGAAAAAAAAGGTGGCGCACAAAATAGGAATCGAACAAGGGTGGGGACAAGAGGATGAACATGAGGACTTCCTGGGGCAAGGCATTAGGGTGGTCGAGCTGCAAAGGAGTGGTCAGTGGTTGTAGTTGTCCGTGGGGGCAGACATTGGGGCGGGGCGGGCCGGGGTTGGGGCAAGTTTGCAAGGAAAGAAGAAAAATAAAAATAGGTGGCGGTTGAATAAAGAAACAGAACCTGGAGGGGAGGTAGCCGCTGGTTAATTTGCTACATGACTGATGATAGAGGCAGGCATTGGGCGGAGAGGGTGGGGAAGGGTTGGGGGTTGGTTTGCCCACCAGTCCGAAAAACCACCAGTACTCAGGTTTTCATATGTGAACCTAATACAGAATCTTCTCAAAAACCTTTTAAAACAGACTCCTGAGTGAAATTATCCTCTGCAGTGAGTGTGGTTAAGTGGTGAGCATCGGATGGCTGAGACGACCTCAGAGCATGTGCCCGGATGCTCTCAGTCATCCGATACTCACTGCACGGTCGCACTCACTGCAGAGAATAACTGCTCCACTCTCGATTAAGGTTTTAAAAATCAGATCGATCATTGGATCAATCTAAGTCAATATCGATCCTGAAATTGGTCAGATTAGTATCATTTGGGATTGGATCGGATGGATTTATCTTTTTTTTTTTCCACACCATTTTACCTTTATACCTTACCAATGGATCGATATTGATCGATCAAGATCAGGGATTAGTCTTAACTGATATCAATCTAATCCAAATTTCAAAACTATGCTCCTGATAACATTCCAAAGTTTATCACAAATGGTTCTTAAAAGCTTTCAGGAAGGATTGGTTTTTTTTTTTTTGGATAAAGGTAGATAACAACCAAGAGGCTTGAACTTGAAACCTCCTATCGAGTTAGTTGCAGACAAGTTAAATTATAGATATGATTTTTTGATAAATTCAGTTTCCAATGTAAATCATCCATATTCTATGTCTAGCAGAACCAATGGTGGAGGTAGCTGTTTTCCCATCTCTCTTTTTTAATAAATTGGGATATGATGCATGCTTTATTCATAATATTCGCACTGATAAAAACCCAAACCTATGGGTCATTTGGAAGAGGTCTCTCACCAAACCAACTATCATTTCCATGCCTGACCAGTTTATTTCTCTGTGTATAAATTGGAGAAACAATTCCATTTACCTAACTTTTGTGCATGCGAGTTGTTTCCAAGCAACTAAAAGAGAGCTATGGATGGCTCTCGCAGCGACTCCAGTTGGCTCCTCTCCTTGGCTAGTGACAGGTGACTTCAATGCCTCCCCCTTTTCGCATGAAAAAAAGGGTCCTGGCGCCTTTAATCTTGGGTCTGCGTCTGAGTTCAATGCGGCTGTGGATGCTTTCAACCTGATATCAGTTCCTCCTCACGGGCATAAGTTTACTTGGATGAATAACAGGAAGCGTGGGAATGTTTTGGCTGTTCTGGACAGGTCTTTCTGTAATGAAGAGTGGATAAACCTCTTTCATGACTGTACCCAGGAGGTGATGCAGCGTTTTTCTTCCGACCATTCCCCCTTGTGCATTACCTCGGATTCAATGCTAAAGCCTGTAAATTGCCCCTTTTGCATCCAACGATTTTGGATGGACCATGAGGAATTTATGGATGTGGTCAATAAGTCCTGGAGCGAACCTGTAGATGGCTATCCTATTTTTTTTCTTGCTCTTAAGCTGAAACGCCTCAAGCCTATTCTCAGGAGCTGGGCAAGATCAGTGTTCCCAAACCTAGATGCGGAATTAAAAGCTGCAAAAGATGACCTTCAACAAATCCAATCTCAGATAGATGCCTCTGGTATTGATNAGCGAACCAGTGGATGGCTATCCTATTTTCTCCCTTGCTCTTAAGCTGAAACGCCTCAGGCCTATTCTCAAGAGCTGGGCAAGATTAGTGTTCCCAAACCTGGATGCGGAATTAAAAGCTGCAAAGGATGACCTTTAGAAAATCCAATCTCAGATAGATGCCTCTGGTATTGATGACCAACTTTTTAATTTGGAGGCCGATGCTAAATCCAGATACTTGAAAGCTCTTCTTGACCATAAAAAGCTATGGGCGGAAAAGGTAAGAAATAGATGGCTCTCTCAAGGTGACCGAAACTCTAGGTTCTTCCACTTATCTACGAAGATCAGAAGGGTGAAGAACTCGATTCGCACTCTTCAAAAGGCTGATGGTACAACTACATCAAATCTGGATGATTTGGCTATTCATGTTGTGGAGTACTATGAGGCTATCCATAAAGCCAGCCCCACCCTTGAGCATGGAGAGCTCTTGGACTGCATTCCCCATATTCTTGACGACCTTGACGTTAGAGGATTGGAAGCCATCCCAAATGATCAAGAAATCAATCTTGTAATATGGGACCTAGACCCTGACAGTTGTCCAGGCCCTGACGATTTCTCTGGTGCTTTCTTCAAACATTGTTGGGAGCTGATTAGTTTTGATGTTTGCCATGTTGTGAAGAGCTTTTTCAGATCTGGAACCCTTCCTAAAGGAATCAATAATAGCTTCTTGGTCCTCATCCTGAAAATGGAAGGTGCAACCTCTCTGGACAAGTTTAGGCCGATTTGCATGCAAAATTTTTTCTGTAAAATCTTGTCCAAGGTTATGGCCACAAGGTTGTCTTCTCTCCTCCCTAACCTCATCTCGAAAGAGCAAGGCGCCTTTTAGAAGGGCAAGGTAATTCAGTCCAATATCAGCCTGGCTTTAAAGTTAGCTAACCTCATGTTTGACTGTACAAGAGGTGGAGGTATGGGGATAAAAATAGATATCCAGAAAGCCTTTGACACTGTTTCTTGGAGCTTTCTTTTCCAAGTCCTGAAAAAGTTTGGTTTCCCTGATACCTGGATTGCTTGGTAGCATCAAATTCTTTGTTCATCCAGAATTTCAGTGTTGCTTAATGGAGGTCCGGTTGGGTTCTTTGGTGTTGAGCGAGGGCTGCGTCAGGGTGACCCCATCTCCCCCCTTTTATTTATCCTTTCCAAGGAGGTCCTGTGTAGGGGAATCTGCCTTTTGCTTCAAGACAAGAAACTGCAAGCCACCAATGGTCCTCGTGGTGTCCAAATGCCTGGTTTTCTCCTCTTTGCAGATGATATTTTCTTCTTTTTAAATGGCTCCATCAGATACATCAGACATTTCAATGACTTGCTTACAAAGTATCAGCAGTTTTCTGGTCAACAAATCAACCTCAACAAGAGTAAAATTTTTCTAGGGAAGATGTCTCTAGATAGGAAGCAACTCATGTCTGATACCCTTGGAATCTCCATCTGCAAGTTCCCTTCAAAATATTTGGGAGTGGAAATTTTCAAGGGTAGGGTCACTCGTGAACCTCTCCTCCCGGTGATGGATAAAATTAAAGGAAGGATGGCTTGTTGGAAAGGAAAGCTCCTATCCATGGCTGGTAGGGTGGAACTGGTTCGATATGTTATATCTGGTATGCTGTCCCCCAACTTCTCTGTATACTGGTGGCCTAGCTCCTTACTGAACATCATGGAGAGATGGATGCAGAACTTCATTTGGAGTGGCGATCCTGAAACAGCCAAAGGAGTAACAATCAATTGGGACTCAATCTACAAGCCTAAACAGGAAGGAGGGCTTGGAATTAGGCGTCTAAGGGATGTCAACAAAGCTCTTCTCTGTAAGTAGGTATGGAATATAGAGCACTCAACATCAGCCCTGAGCAACATTATTAATGCTTGCTTTCTGAGGAAAAATAGGGAGCTTAAGAAGGGGTATAAATCTTCCACGATTTGGCCAGGCCTTCGAAGAATGTGGTCTCTTGTCTCTCGTAAAGAGCGATGGGTGGTAGGTAATGGGGTAGCTATAAACTACTGGAAAGACAGATGGGTTGGCTCTGAATCTTTTCAAGAAATAGCAGGTTTGAGAGAAGAGTTGTTTGCATCTTCCTCCATGAAAGTTGCGGACTTTATTGACAATAATGAATGGAACTTCCCCACGGTTTCATCTTCTCTTCTTCAAGATTTTTTTGTAGCTGCTTCAACCATCAATATTCCAAGGGGTAACATAGAAGATAAATGTGTTTGGACCCTCTCCACCTCTGGTCAATTCAGTACCTTCTCCACTTGGAATGATATACGCCGTCGAAATCCCAAGGTTCCTTGGCATGAGTTGGTCTGGATGAAAGGCATCTCTCCTCAACAGTCAACCTTTGGTTGGCATCTGTGTCACAGGAATCTTCCTACTGATGACATCATTAGGAAAAAGGCATCTCTTTAGCCTCCAAATGTGTCATGTGTGGTATCCACTCTGAGACTCTACCCCATCTCTTCTTAAATTGCAGTGTATCTCGGACTCTTTGGGAAAATTTCTTGAGCTGCTTTGGGTTGATTTAGAAGGATCAATCCTCCATTGCTGAATTGATCTCCTAATGGAAAAGAAAGCGAAGAATTTTGTCTGTAAAGGACCCTTGGGCGGCTGGCTTGATTATAGTGACCGACACTATTTGGAAAGAAAGGAATCATCTATGGCATGGTGGTAAGAGTAGGGATGGCTCTTTGCTATTCAAGAAAAACTTGAGGACGCTTAAGGAGTCCAGTCTCACCTTAAAAGGGGTCATTCGGTCTTCTACTGATCTTCTTTGGTGTAGGAAGCTAGGGTTGCAGGCAGCTCCAGGCGACCCTCCCTGCATTCTTGAAGTCATTTGGTGCAAGCCTCCACTCGCTTGGTCAAAGCTAAACATGGAAGGTAGCTCCATAGGGAACCCTGGTCGAGCAGGAGGTGGGGGCGTCATTCGAGACTCCCATGGGAAAGTTATATTCTCTTTCAAGCTCTTCCTTGGCATCAGTACGAACTACTATGCAGAATTCATGAGTTTCCTTCATGGTATTCGCCATGCAATGGGTCAAAGGATTACAAACTTGTGGATTGAAACTGACTCTGTGGCAATAGTCACCGCTATTCAAGGTAAGTCTCTCCCTTGGTTTGCCCTGCAAGAGTGGCTCTCTCTACAGCACTACCTCAGTTCTATCTCCTGGAAGATCACTAATTGCTTCAGGGAAACCAATCCCATTACGGATTACCTTGCAAAATCAGCTGTGAAAACAGGAGTATCTGGAACCATGGAGGAATTTCCTACTCATATTATTGAGGAGATTAGATGTGATTCTTTCTCCAAACCAAGATTTAGATTCTGCAGATAGCTTTAGAGGATCCTACTGATGGCAATGCCAAAGGTGGGGTCCTTTCTTTAGCTTCGGATTCTTTGATGTACCTTTAAATCTTTTTCTCTTCTACATTTTAATACAATTCTGATTTCTAACAGAAAAAAAAACAATGACTGCATATGCAGGCAAATCCAAGTTGGTTGAAATACAAGAAGTATGGACTAAACAACTGGCCAGATTTGAGCATGATATATGGAGATGCCTATACTAGAGGAAACTCAGGGATTGATAGTGCTCAAGATTTGGATCACTTCGAAGCTGATAATAGTGTTGATATTGAGCAAGTCTTTGAATCTCCTACTATCTCGGTGCATTTAGGCATGATTGACCCCTTCCATGAGGATACTCTTACTCTAACTCAGACCACCACAAAGCGAAGTCTTGATAGGACACCCACGGACGAAGAAAAAAGAGTGCCAATAAAGGAGATAGCCACGTGAAGGACTTGTATGGGAAGTATTTATCTATTAAAATTGAGAAAGCATCCAGTACTTCCATTACATCTCCTGTTCGTGGTAGGAAAGGTGCATCTTGTCCTCGAGATTTCAGTGTGAGTGCATGTGAGGCCGTATTATCCTCCATAGCGGATATGTCAAAGGAGATGTACTTGAAGGCCACCAGTCATATATGTGCTAATCCTAGTTGGAGGGAATTGTTTGTCTGTGCAGAGCCTGTGAAGAGAACTTGGCTTTTAGATGCTTTGGAGTAGTTTGTCTAATTCTACTGTTGGGATTAATTTTGATGGTTGTGTTTGAATACTACTTTTGATAATTTTGGATTCAGAACAATACTTTCGACGATGGCTACTTGTGTTTTATTTCTGATGTTTTTTTTTTTATTGATGTGTGTAATGTTGAACATGTGTTTTAGGTATGCTAGCCAATATGTTAGATTGTTATGTTTTATAGTTTTTTTTTTTTTTGAAATTGAGAAGTAGTTATCAATTTATTGCAGTTATGTCAAATGCATTATGTGAAACTTCTAGTGATGAAGAAGATATGATCATTCGCATGGGAATGGAATTACTGAGTGAGGCTATATATATATTCGGGAACTATGTAGAGATAGTGTATTTTTAGGTTCTGTCATGATGCATGAGGTATTGAATGGGCATACCAACAGATGCTATGAAGAGTTTAGGATGAAACGTCATGTCTTCCTCAACCTATGTGATTATGTTAGACATAGGGGTTGGTTAAAAGACACGATCAACATCCGAGTGGATGAACAGCTTGGAATATTCTTGTGGATTGTTGGGAAGGGTTCAAGTAATAGGGACACCCAAAATCATTTCAACCACTCCAGAGAAACAATAAGTCAAACATTCAATGTTGTCTTAATTGCAATGCAATGCCTGGCTAAGGAGAAAATCATACCGCCAAACGTCAGTATGATACCGACAGAGTTTGCATAGAACCTGAAATACTACCCTTTTTTCAAGGTAAATCTGTTAATATGATACATGTTTGTAATTAAATATTTGAATATTTATATTCTTATATGTAGTGACCATTTAATTGTCACTATATGTCATAGCACTGTATTGGTGCCATAGATGGTACTCACATCCATGCGATAGTTCTAAGAGAGGATCAAACTCGATATAGGAATCAGAAGGGGATCACAACTCAAAATGTGATGTGTGCATGTTCATTTGACATGCAATTCATATATGTGTATGCGGGATGGAAAGGTAGTGCAAATGATTGTCGAGTACTTGAACAGGCAAGGAGTGATCCTTGATTGAGTTTTTCACATCCACCTCTAGGTATTAACTTTTGGCTAGTATATTAGATTTTCATTTGAGTGTATATGTAATGTCTGTATATTGTTTTTTGTCTGTATGAAAGTATTATATTGTCGACTCTAGGTATGTTAGTCAATCTGGATTTTTGACACCATTTAGGGGTGAGATGTACCATCTATTAGACTACAAAGGGTGTAGAAGATCCCCAAGAACAGCAAAAGAGTTGTTCAATTATAGACATTCATCACTTCGTAATGTCATTGAACGTACATTTGGGGTATTGAAGAACAAATTTCAAATTTTAAGGCTAATGCACTAGTTCCCAGTGAAAGCTCAGGCATCAATCGTACTGGCATGTTGTGGGCTACACAACTATATTTGAGAAGAGCATATTGCTGAGGCTGAATTCGTGGGGATGAGTGATGATTTAAAAGTTGCAGAAGATGACTTGAATCCACCACATGAAGATTTCGTTGATCATTCTACAGCACAATCTAGTCAAAGAAATAGGGCAAAAGAGATGAATGCCACTTAGCTAAGAATTACAAATGCAATGGCTAGACAGCAAAGGATGCCAGAACTAGTTGAAAACTAAAACCGATAACTATTTTGACAAAACTGAAAACCTAAATTGATGTTTCAAGTGATGTAGTACTTGTTTTATGTTACATTTATGTATGTGGTACAAGTTGATATCTTATTATGAATGTCATATATTTGGATGCTATATTAATTTTGTTGATATTTAAATTACTGTTACAGATGACTTCTTCTATGCCCCCACTCATAATAGCAAATTGTGAAATTTGCGGGAAGAGTTGTGGTAAATATATAATGAAGTCAGGTAAAAATATTGGAAGAGAATTTTTCAAGTGTCAAGATTCATGTAATTTTTTCATGTGGGTGGACCAACTACATCTATGTAGATGTGGTAAAGGTCAATGCAAAGTACGGACTGCGACAAAAGGTCCAACAAGGGACAGTATTTTCTATGTTGTCCAAATTCAACTAGCGAAATTGATTTCTACGATTGATCTATACCTACAGATAATTTTAGATTCTTTTTAATTCGATGTTAAATTTCAACGACCCTAATCACATCTATTACTTGATATAGGTTGATAACTGTCGATGTGGTATGTTTGTATGGTTAAAATATGAAACACATATCTCTACCATACAACATACATTATGTTCAGAAAGCTCAACATCAACATCATCCACACCACCATCCACTTCGAACGAGTACATGAAAAGATATCTGGAAGGGACATTTAAAGGATTAGAGGACCAAAAAAATAAGGTGAAAGATATCCTCCATGCATTCAAATCTTTAGACTTAGACAAAAAGTAAAAATTTAGGAAATTATGTAATAATTAACTGGGACAAGGCATTGTTAATTTTGTATTTTATTCATCCTTTTGGAACCATGTTTTTTTTTTTAGTTGATATGTAATACTTTATTGTCC
>NW_024868438.1:139227-161490 GCF_013358625.1 Macadamia integrifolia
AAAAAAAAAAAAAAAAAACGTTTCTAAAACAAGCATTACCAAACGGCAGAACTGTCGTTTTTTGTTCTGAAACTGTTATAGAAACAGATTCTCCAAACAACCTTAAATCGTTTAAAAATGGCGTTTTGACACAGAAACTAAAATTTTCATTTTTAACATAAAACGGAGTTTCTGGAACAGAAATGATACCAAACGGAGCTTAATATTAATCTTTAAGATGTCAACTCTACCCACAAAGGATTTTTACTAAAGCCCATTTAAATAGACCACACTAATAATAAAGTTCAACTTGGTGAGATTCATGTGCATTCACTGTAATGACTATATCACTTAAGAGTTATAACTGAAATTGTATCCTTATTTTTTAGGCTAAGACTAGTCATATTGTAAATTCACATTTGTTGTGAAAATAACAATAACTCGAGGTCCCTTCACCTTTGGGCTTCGAAACCTCCTGGTTACTGTCAATTTCTTTAACTTTGGTGACATCATCTTTAGGTAAATATCACCTACTATGCTGTCCTAGGGAAAACCATGGAAGAATAAGATACATCATTTTGGTAAAATCCACCTCACCCTTTCATGATTCCTTAGAAATACGTTATGCAGCTAATATCTAGTTTAATTCCAACATATTTATTCATCATATGGAGTTTCAAATATGACATGCAAGCACAAAATGCCATTAATTTTCTACATTTATCATTCATAAATAAATTTTCAATATCATGGTAATGATAAACCAATATAGAAATATTCATAAATAGAAATACAATTTTGAAGTCATTCTGTAACAAAGACAAAACACTACAAATGTTTCAGAATAGTTCTGAATTTCATCCTCGGTCAAACCATATATATAGTACAAAGTACATGTGATAAACCAATCAATTTCCATTTAATAAAATAAAGCAAATAAACCACATGCCTATGGTCTGTAGACCATTTCTATTTCGCTTTAAATAGGTAAGATAATAACCACATAATGTATTAACAATGTATGTCACTTTTACAATTACATGTTATCAATACAATGAGATGTAGGTGCATGTTAGCATCAAATCCATTTACATATGGTTTCCAAAACTATATTGCCATGATAATAACCAAAACTCAAAACCAATGGCAACTATCATAATCAAGTTAAAAAAAAATAAGAATAATAATTCCAATAATTAAACCAAGACCTAGATGATTCCAGACTGTACTTTTATAACAATTTAAATCTTATCTATTTATATGGTTTCACAATTGGGTTTCATTAGAATTGTAAAAGAAGTAGTTAATTCACCCCCAATTTATAAGTCCAAGCTCAAAACAATTTAAAATCAACTTTAAGACTCATTACTTTGGTTTTTAATAAAATCCATTAAATACTATTTTAATGTAAGCCCATTACACACTGAATTCTAACATTTTAATCCAAATCCAAGTCCAAGCCCAAGCTTACCGTCATAACCAAAAAATCTAAATGTGTCTAAAATATGGGTCAGTGGGTCGGGTTGAAACCTGACCCGATCGATTTGGTTCACAATTCAAGTGAACCCCATTATTCGTTTAAATAAATGAAATATCCAATGGCTTATGATTTAATAGTTTTTAAGAGACTTAAAATTTAAATAAAACCAACGATGGGCTTGAACCCAATAGCCCATAAATTATAAACTCAACATAACCCAATTATTAGTTAAGACCTTTAAGGGTATAATTGTAAAATCACTCATAAAATCGTACCAATCCCATAGGAAAAAAAGTCACTAGACACTAATGAGTTATGACATTATCCGTTGCTTCCAACCTCCAACTTCAAGTTTTAATAGACCAAAACTGGAAAGCTCCTTGATTAAACAAAATAAAAAACCAACAGGAGAATCTTAAGCTTTGAAAACATTAAAGTCAAACAGATCTGAGCTCATTACATCCTTACTCATTCATTAACTAAGAATCAGCAACAAATCAAAAGAAACTCGAGATTAAGTCACTTAGTTAACAGCTAAAAACACCAAAACTTATTCCAAACTATACAAGAAATCAATCCGAGCAGACGAACTCCTGTTAAAGGTAAAGCAATAAAGCATCGAAAAGGTCCGAAATGCAGCACTACAAACCAACACTTACTGACATCAAAGCCAACCTTCACAGAAGTTGGAAACGATCAAAGTTGATTATCTCGGAATGAACACCTTTCTCTTTGATTGAACCATAATAATTGATTTACTAAGCCCATAATCTTTATATAAAAAATATGTTGGGCTTGAACCCATTAGTTTGAAGTGAAACGTTAAGTTAAAACAAAGATATGGGCTTTAGTAATTAATATGGACCATCTATGGGCTCAGCCCATGTTAAATTTTATGTTATTTATTATTATTATTTTTTTAAATCTTGTACAGACAACACAACCGCTGCCAGCCCACTGAATCTATGGTCAATACAGATCGGCAGAAGTCACAATATATCACAATAGAAAAAATCCCATCTATGGCAATCCTTCTCCAATAGTAAAATCGATCAAAAAGCTTGTACAATAAGTGCATGTCATGCATGAAAGAACGCAGCCACAAAGGCTGGTTAAGGCATGGTTGCAGGAGCCTTTTAGCTTGGCATGCTCGCAAGGGATTAGGAAAAGCAAAATAATGGGCGACGGTTTTGACCGTAGGATCAACTTGACCGCTAGGTCGGCCTCGGCCTCAAGCTTTGCTGAGTTCGTTTCATGGTTGACTCCAATCTTCTTCTCCTTTTTTTTTTTTTTTAATTTAAATTAATTTAATATCTTATAGGGAATCAAGAGGGGAATATTCCCTTTCTATCTTCCCCAAAACATAGAAAATTGAATGCTTTGCAAATCAAGGTTTCGCCACAAGTAGTGAAGGATCTCAGTTGCCGACGATAGCAAACAAAGTCGTTAGACTGACAACTAGGAACCTAGCGTTCCATGTTGGCAAAACACAATAACGACTAAGAATAAAATAAAATGGTGGGTTCAGTCTTTTAGAAGTTCATATGTCGCTCATGGCGACAAATCGGAGTGACAACCAGCTTCGAAACCCTTCGACAAAGGAGCAACAACCTGCTGTGACCATCCAATGATGATCAATCGATTGAAAACTAGACATAAACTGCCCAAATTCACCAAGGAATGTAACGTCAAGGATTAAAACACACTATTGATAATAGCTAATCGGAGCGGTTTTTGGTCTAGAAAATCCCAAAGAAGAGTGATAATAACATGGTCAACATCTGACGATCTCAATAGGTTGGAAACCACATGGACATCAGCCATGGTTTTGCCCAATGTCAAAAGCAACCATTATATTTTAAATTGAATCGGTCAACAATACAAACAATAAAAAAAAATCACATCCTATTGTCTCCATGAACCGCTCTGATACCATTGATAGAAAATATACTTGCAATACATCACATGGAGATTAGATAAGCATGCAATAACGAATACATAGTCAGGTTTTAGGCATTCCTAAATCCATGGTTGAAAAATAATAACTCCTTAATATCTTCTTGTATGCTCCTTGTACAACACGATCAATGTTGGTCTAGTCTATCATCTTTTCCTTCTCACTTTAGGTTTCTCTAGTCATACACTTAATGGGCCAATGATAACTATTTATAGAAGTGAGGGTAGGGACTAACACTGCAATGAAATTAGGGTTTACTTCCCATTAAGGAAACAATATCTTAAGTCTACACATAATAATAATATATATTTTATACTATTAAGGTGTGCTAATAGAAATCCATTATCTTCATAGAGATCACTTATCATTATTGGATCCTTTCTGCTTACTCCATCTATACTCAACACCACTAAATCGATTTTTGAAAACATACCTTGGACTATGTTAGCCCATGTGATTGGAAATCTTACATTTTGGTCTTGTGGACCTGAGCTTTGTCCCCTTTAATGCTTGGTTTTACACCTACGAGAAGGTTGGCATACGCTTCAGTATGGAAGCTGAATTCCATACTGAGTGGTGATGTACTTTCAAGACACCATTGTGAAACAAATCAAGCCAAAGTTGTTTCATTTTACAAGGCAATTTATTACCATACATGGACTTCCTGTCGTCAGATTCCAACTGACTTCGAGTAGTTTCCACGGAGCACAACGGTGCTGTAAATCCCCCTTTGCCCGTTTCGTTCTGTAAGGTATTACATTGTCAAATATTGGGAGTTCATTTCGTATATATTGGGAGTCTTCAATCTTTGATTCTTTCATTTTGCAGTCCAGTAGGAATTCTCATTTTCTTGCTATCTCCAAAGAGGATGGATATGTTAGCTTCACAATACTCATAGAAAGCTTCCTTCGTTTACCTCCTGCCGAGAGAATGCAGGTTCACCTATCTATCTCTTTCTCTTGTTCTCTAAGATTGTGAATGTGTTTTGGTTAATAGTTTCTCTGATTATTTCCAAATTTTCAATATTCAAAGTCATGAGGTTCTGCTACATATGTTTCAGCTGGAGCCAGATCTACGGTTGGGTAGCTCACAACAATGCAATCTTCGATATATGTTGGATCAAGGTGAACTTTTAACAGTTTCTTTTGTTGCCTTCGTTATTATTAATTTTTAATTTTTTTTTTAATTTTTTTAATTTTTTTAATTTTTAATTTTTAATTTTTTTTTTTAATCTTGAAAGAGGAAGACGTATTCTCTGTCTCTAATTCTGTGGGTACAAAACTTTTTCCGATATACTAAACTATGGGCTTGTTTGATAACGTTTCAAGAAATGCGTTTCTGCCGTTTCTGTTTCCAGAAACAGCAAAAACGGAGTAAAAATCGTTTGATAAAACTGTTTCGTTTCACTTATTTTCAGAAATAGAAATATAAATTTTTACTTATTTATGATTCAAGAAACGACCCAGGCGAAACAAGTTGTTTCTGGAAATGACTTGTGGCCATTCTTTCACTGGTTACTATCGACTTCTAAAAACATGACTTATCAAACACCTTCAATTCCATTTCTATTTCTAGAAACGGAAATTTATGTTTCTGCCATTTCTTAAAACAGAAACGACAGAAACGTTATCAAACGGGCCCTAGATCAATTGTCCCTTTTCAGTTCCTCTAATTTCGGGTAAAACTTACCATCCATCTCATAGCAAAAGAATTGTTATCCATGTCATTGCATTGCCTCCTCTTTCAGTATTATAATAAATAGATTGACACAACTCCCCTAATACTTTCCATTTTAGTTTTGTACCCTCTTGGGGAGTAAACAGCTTACAGAAAGAAATTTGATCTTTTACATGGTCATATGCTCTTTTCTGATTTTCTTGCACATGTTTAGAATTTCGAAATTATGATTCATGTGGGTTTGTGTCTCTATTTCACTCTAGCTATACTATTGTGTTTTGCAGGATGATAGCCTCCTCCTGACAGCTTCAGTTAATCAATATATAAGTCGGCCTTAATTTTTAGGGTAATTTACAATGCCACCCCCTTGGAGAATGTCAGTATTATAGGAACACCCTCTCTTTTTCACCAAATTAGACTCAGACCCCTTATTGTCAGTCTCTGTTAAGTGATGCTATGAAATGATGCTTTAAACCTTATAAGTAAAATACACATTTGTAGCCCATTTTATATTAACCCAAAATTACTCCTTTGTATCCAATTCTCTGTGCTCGACCCACAATCGAGAATGGCAGCCAATGCATAGGGATAAAAGGAATGCAGAAGAGGAACAGTGGCAGTTCCTGCAATGGTAGACAAATCTTTGGTACTGAAACTCTCCATTTCCAAAGTCCAAATTCTAATAGAAAGAATTGAAGAACAGAGACTCTTTAATGAATAGCTTCGAACACCAAATACGCTATTTTTCAAGATTTGCAAAAACAAGGTAAAAACTAAAGAATGGAATGAGTTATAGCAAAGAGGAGCAAAGAGATCTGCAATTTCTTTTTTTTCTGAATTTCTTTGCTCACGAAAATTGAAATCATTACCTAATACCTACATTACATGGAATTAGGTTCAAATAGTGCAAATGAAATAGAGACTTCACAAAACAGAAACCATGTCTGTATCGTCGCTCAATGGATTTGAGGCTTAGGGGTTAGGGTTCGTTCGACAGAGAAGAGAGGAAGAACAAACCTGTTTTGCCACCTGCAAAGGACGTTCTGGCTGTTGTTCTCTTCTCCCCTATCTTGAAATTGTCCCTCCATCGCTTAGATGTAGATAACCTTGTTGTTAACTCGGGCAATAACATGGCTAAGGACTCAGGTTTAGGATTAGTTGTGTCTGAATCGGCTTTGTCTTCTTCTGGGTTTGATGGATCAGAATGGTGTGGGAGGAGGTGGAGAGGGGGGAGGATGCCGTCGACAAACAATTCGTCATCTGAGAGGAGTTGGGGTAGTGGGAATGAAGGGTTCCTAACCATCCAGAGCTCTAATTCTGATGAGTTGGAAGCTGCTTCCCTTTCACCACTACTTGGAGAAATGACTTGCAAGGCTGATGACGGAGAGGGGGTAAGGGTTTCTGGATTGAAGTTGGGTTTTTCCATGGATGGACGGAACAAAGAATGAGAGAGAGAGAGAGAGAGAGAGAGAGAGAGAGAGAGAGAGAGAGAGAGAGAGAGAGAGAGAGAGAGAGAGAACAAATATGGAACGACGCACGTCACGGTAGACTTCCTTCCGCCGTCCTCCCCTTGCCACTCATTGTCTATTAATGGATGTTTAGTCACCGCCGGACTGTAATCACAACCCGTTAAAATAGAAGTCCGAGGAGTTAAGAGTTTCAGACGATTTGGGGTTAGGGGTGTGTGTTTGTGAGTGAGGGTAATATTGGTACTTCAACACTTTGAAGGATGATATGGTATTTAGAAAAAAATTGGACTGCTGATGTCAGTATTCTTGGTATATTCTGTAATAGTGACTGACGACAGGGGGTCCGAGTCTAATTTGGTGAAAGAGAGGGGGTGTTCCTATAATACTGGCATTCTCCAGGGGGTGGCGTGCTAAATTACCCTAATTTTTGTCATTTACTGCACGAAGTCTCTGCATAATGTATAAAGTTGAAATCACTTAGTGTTTGCCGAAGCAATATATTTTGATTGAGAGACTCAACCTTTTTTAGCCATCACCTTACATGTTGGTTTTTACCACTGTCTTGGTGATGGTCTCAATTCAAGTCTATAATTACAGTGTGGTGTTCCTGGGCGAGGTACTGAGGCTTATGCCCATCCACACAAAGATGTGCGATTTGAATCAGGATAAATAATCTTGTTTGGTGGTGCCAAATTTTTTACACTTGAATTGATCCCATCACATGCTACCCGCTTGATCTGTTTCCTCTCAATGATAAACATGGTTTCAAGGTGCAAACTGAGTCCTCAAATGAAGAGGTTTGTCTGCTTGACATATTTGATACATACTACGTACATAGTTCTCATTACTTTACTACTATACAAAGCTACATTAGTGGCTAACACTACGTACTGAGGCAGTCATTTTGACAAGTTGCCATAACTTGGAGTCCAATTTAAGCAAATAAATAACATTTGTGATATAGTTGTAGAGATTTTTTTTTTTTAAAACAAATATTTGGGGCTTTTTTGACTGGTAAAGTTATGGGATGCATAAAGAAGAGAGTATCTTAATGTCCTAATGGGGCATACTGGAAGTGTGAAGTCACTGTCGTCACAATAGAGAAGGAATTTAATTGAATTCAATTTTAAAATTTGATAAGTGTTATATCTAAGTCTTATACTATCCAACAATAAAATTGTCAAATCATCAACTTACCAAACTTGATAAACTTACCAAGTGATAATATTAAAGATCACCACGTGTGGACCACTGATGATGGTATTCTTAAAGATCACCATGTGTGGACCACAGATGATGGCATCCCATCGAAAGATTATTTTGCCTAAATGCTACTCCTCTAATTAATCATCCCACCCTCTCATGGTAATAACTAATAACACAATGATTACACAATCATGGGACCACAACTACATAGGATCCTTATCCCTTCTCGATCATCCAGGAAGGAACAGTCCTCATCCCTTCTCTATCATCTAGGAAGGAACAGTGGTTACTGAATATCAAAAGTTTATTACGCGGAATCCCATTTTTTGGAACGAGTTGAAATTGAGGTTTATCAGGACCAATGCTACAAAAAAAAAAAAAAATACCAAACTAGGATTTCTTTTAGCTTAAAATCTCAATATGTAAATCAAGTATGCCCACTTCCCAAAAACTGGAACCATTGCTCATCTGCCAAAAAGGAGAATATCCTTGTAAAGCAACATCTAATCATATCTAGAGTTGTGACCAACAATGCCCCAGTTTCCAATTTATTGAATAAGGGACCTCCAAAACTCGGCTTCTTTCAGGAGTCATTATTTCAAGTTGTAAGATAATGAGAAGAACTAATGATCAAAACTAAATGCGGAATTAAGAGTTTGGTCTACTTCCTTTAGGACCGTAGTAACCTGCCATCGCTGGATATTGGTGAGATTCTCTTTAGTTTTTTTTCTACTCTTTGACAGATTTGGTGTGAGAAAAATTGTCTCACACTCTAGTCAATCTCTTTCCCTTTTCTCCTCTCAATTCTTGTCTTCTCAATGAAACGAGACAAGATGCATTGAATAGAAAGAGGGACTAGAGCCCTTATTTATATTAACTTTACTACCCCACCCATTATGGTAGATAGCCAGTTATATATAATTACATCACATTTGTTTTATTTAACATATTAATTAAATATACTAACATATTAATTATGGAAACATTTATTTAATTAATATGTTAATTATGACCTAATGGCAACGTAAGGCCACATCAGCCAACACAAGTTTGTTCCATGTTCCCTCAATTCTAAAATCCATGCACAGAACCCAAATTCCCCAATATTGTGACATTTAGCTTATCTCCATACTGTTAAATGTCAACCCCTAAAAAATGGATGCAATAGTCATAAAACCAGAAGTGCATAAGCAAACAGTTGTCCAAATTAGAAAGAAGAAGACATATTCTAAAGCTTTGAAACTATAACAGCATTAAATCCTTGGAGGTACATTATCAAATAATTATTTCAAAATTATTTATTTAATTAATTATAATTCTTATTATAATTAAATAATCATTGTTCTATATTTTGGAGGGCGAAAAAATACAAGCAATATTTTTCAATGATGCTGTTGAAAAATATTGAAAAATGGATATAAAAATTATATCCAAAAATTATAATTTTTAATGTAATATATTCATGTCTATCCAAAAATTATTGTTTTTACTTCAAAATGGATGCAAAAAATGATGCAAGTCAAATATCAAGACAAATTATTGTGGATACCATTAAAGAAGGAAGTGTCGATACAAAGAGGATCATAAATCTCGAAGAATATGAAGACAAAAAATACAACCCCACCAAAGTGTAATAGTGATTGCCTAATGTACTGAGAAAGATTAAGCAATGTCATTAATCACTCTCCTTAAATAATTATTGTCTTTTGTTAGAATTTGAATCCTAGATTTAAGATACTTTTAAATTTTAAAGTTGCATTGTAACTTTAAAAGACTTATATGCTTAACTAGATATTAAATTTCAATTTGATCCATTTTTTATCCATATAAATACACACTAATTACCAACGCATTTTTAACTCGTATATATTTATAATGAAAAATAAATGAAGAAAAACACAACAGAGGTAGAAGTTGATAACTTGACTCTTGCATCATAGTTTTACAAGCAAATGTTTAAACTATCCAACCACATCACTATGCTCTTTGAAACAAAAAGTCACATCAGGTATCATAGAGTGAAGCTCCAAAAAAAAGGTGACAGAGCTTCATGGCCAATGGCAATTGTTTTAGTCCAAAAACATGATCCCCAAATCTCTCGAATAGCTCAAAATTTCCACCACCTGCAGGCCTAGTTCGCAAGTCTTCTTGAGTTTTAGCCACGAGCTTCGGCTTAATCTTTTGTACCGTTATCTTATATTCTTAAATTATTAAAACAAATGGTCTTAACTTTTAAAATTTCAAATCATTCTATTTTTGGTTATTAAATTTCACTTGAGTTTGCATCCAAAACCCTTAGCTATAAAATGTAAAATAAAATAACAATATCAACAAACTCAACCTTATCATATATATATATATATATATATACTTAATAATTTATACAATCACATGGATCAAATAGGATAAAAAATTTAAGTAGTTTATACAATCACATGGATCACATATGGAAAAAAAAAATTAAGTAATTTATACAATCACATGGATCACATAGGGACTGATACGAATGGCTTGGTTGCCAAGCTACTTGCTCCAAGCGATAAATTGTATATCCGTTGTCCGATTGGTGAATACTTGGGGACCTGTCATTTAGCCAAAGACTATGCAGTCAGGCTCGTTCGGTGATTCGGCCAACCACACGGCGGATCTGCACATAATGTCCCTTCTGCATTGGTACCGGTCTAGCTGTTTAGCTGCTAAAGTCCCTTTAGCGATTTTGGTCGGTCGGTTTCTATCTTGGGCGCTTGTCCCATCTTGGGTGGATGATGCCATAGGGCCCAAGCCGTTCGGCCAGCCCTGCATATTGCTTGGCCCGTTTGTCATGATTTTTGCTGGTTGCATATTTTTACCATAACAGGTAATGATTACAAAAGTTTGTCTTCTAAGTTTAAATTTCCCTTTCAACCAAACATAACCTTAACTGGAGGCCTTGTTTTCTCATCTAAATACATAATCCTTTCGTGCTGGTCAAACTCCTCACAATAATGATATCGTTATTTCCAAAGAAAGCAAAAGGTGATTTTGTTGACACCAATGGCGGATGTTAAGAAATCCAGAAAGTCTAATCCATTTGGGTGGCTATTTTTCTGAATTTATGCATATTTTTTAGTTGTGCAAGTCCTCCATTACCCACACAATGGCACAAATTAACGTAGAAAAATAGTCAAAGATATTGCACATTAGTATTTGAACCAGACTTTTATTGCACTATTCATTAAAGAAGGATGGCCAGTATTAAAAGCAAAGTAAGACGAGTACACAACTTGACTATTTAAAAAGATAAGGCGAATGCTACTTGTGCGCGTTTCCCATGTTCATACAAAACCCTGGTTCCAGGTAGGGTTTCTTTTCACAATCCCCCTCAAAATTAGAGACTGTGTAGTCTAGGTGTGGGGAACGTGGACGAGTAGCATTCTTTGCGTGGGGCATGTGAACGAGTAGGTTCTTTCTCCTATTAAAAATAGAATTTTAAAATGATTAATTTTTCTTTCACCCATTGAGAAGGAAGAATCTGCCACGCCACTGGTGATGTGACTTTGTAATTAGATTCTGTGTCATTAACTCCCACTCTTTATTGTATAAGATTGAAAATATCCTATCCTATGCTAATGAAAGGGTTAGATCTCCATGGTGAATAGATATCCTCGATGATGTCTTAATTATTCTGTCAGTATTAAGACTTTTTCTTACTTACAAAAGCTTAGAACTTAAGTACTCTTCTTGAAGTTCACGAAGGCTTTGCTGATAATATGATATAGCTCGCACGAACAAAAGTAACAAACCGACGGTATCCCATGTGGGTAGTTCGACTGCAAAGACCAACACTTCACAATTAAAATGTCATGAGATCAAATCCCCTTTGGACAGCTTGCTGGCTCATTGGTTTCCTTGTGTAATCACAATTGTTTACTAAAAAATAAAAAAACAAAGCTTGTCGGCTAATTGGTTTTCTTGTGTAATCCTCAGTTAAAAAAAAAAAAAAAAAAAAAAGTTGCCTTCTACAATAAATTTGTAGATTTACCATTCAAGTAGGATCTGCATAATGATAGGGTCTGCATGGACCAGCCATGGATCGCAGCAACTCATGGTTTTGCAAATTGACTAAGAAGTGCATAAATTTCTTCTTCACTTGAATTGAAACAAATTAACATTGTTATTGAGTACATTCACAGGAAGACATTGTGATTAATTTGCTCTGCCATTTCGTGTATTTGCAGAAACTAATAACAAACACAATTAAAAATAATAGTAATAATAATAAACACTTTGCTTGCACTATATATAACTTTGATGATTAATTAACACCACCCATTGGCCTCTCCTTATGCTTACATTGTTCTCGTCAGTTAGGCTTGAAGAAGTTCAGTTTAATTCCAGTATCAATAAGAGTCCACACTCCCCCTGCAACCAACAGACCACTTAAAGCCATGCCCATTGTTCCAAGTCCCCAGTTAAGCCACCACATCACACTAAACTTTTGGGGTTTCTTAATCACAATCCACATAAAACATGGATAAGCTAATGTCACTGGTAATGCAAATCCACCAATCAACCCAGCCAAACTTCCCAAAAATGGTATTGCTACTGCAGCAAAGAAGACCCCAAATCCAAACACTGCTCTAAAGATTGATCTTAACCACCATGGAAGTGCCTTCTTCTTTCTGCTTGTATAGTGGGATTCCATGAAGTCAAACATTGGCATTCCATAGATTTGGAAAGAGCTCACAGCATTAATTATCACAAACAAGCTTATTATTCCTAATAAACCCCTTGAGGTATCGCGTCCGTGGTACGCAAACATCGCGGTTAACATCCCACCATTTGCTGGGATCTGTCACATTCATGAAAAGATTAATTAAAAATCAAAATTTCAAATTATTAGGAATTAATGGATTAATTAGATGAATATAATTCAATAAATAAATAAATAAATAAATGCTTATATACCAATTGACCGTAAGCCCAATATCCAGCTATGGCAATGGGAAATAGGCACATCGCTATGAGTAGATATGCAGATTTCACGCCTCTCCACATTGGTACATGAGATGGATATTTTTCACTTGAAGGCATTGTGGCCTGAAAATAAGAAAGAGACACATATTTATGCATAATCTTTAATTTAACTATATTAATCTTTATTTAAAGAGATTAAAACAAGAAAACTAATATTTGTTAAAACATACAAACTTTCAAACAATAAATATTGGAATGAAGAGGGTCTTATGAAAGACAAAGGTTTTTCAAATATTAATTATTGATATAGGGGCATTCAATACAAATCAGGTGAATTTTCTCGTACATCCTTGGTTCGTGGATTTAGAATCTATTAAATGAAAAAAAAGAAAATTAACTCTAAATCCACGGATCAAGATCATTCTCGTAAGTAAAACTGATCCAGTCTCTTTGTTTTGCTCCTTCTCTTTCTCTCTTTTAACAGAATTTGAATTCCCACTGAAAGAATCCATCTCGTGCCTTCTTATTGGTGTGGTTCAATTCAAAGTCACTGCTTCTAGAAAATAATTAATGAAAGAGGTTTTGTCAAAGAAAGTGACAAATAATAATGAGATGGCTTCAACATTTGACTTGCAAAGTTTGAACCATAAACAGTTGTCATATTGAGAGGCTAGTAAGCATTGACCAATCAAATATGCCTGGTCAGCATATCTCACAAGAGACAAGTTTGGGGGTAAGATTATATATTTTGTGATTAGCATGAGTGTTGAAGTTTGAAGATCATGCTAATCCTTATCATACGGAAAAAATATTATAATTCTACTTAAGATAATAATTGATATTATCTACTCTGGACTATCTATCCAAGTTAGCTTAATATTTTATATAAAGGCCTCACATGAAGGAGTGAAGACTTTAATCTTTATAAGAACAACGATGTTTTCTTTACTCATCCATGTGGGATTATCTTAATCGCCTCTAAAACTAACTTTAATTAAATGAAGTATTAACGAACTTAGTTACCTGAATTTCAAGGATGAGATTGTGGCCTCTGAAAGCAAAAGCTATGATACCAAGAGCATTAAGGATACTAAAAACCATATTAGCATCAGACTTTGACTTTATCGGTTCGTATGACACCCCAGGTAGCCTGCCCTCCACAACAGACACCACCCATATCATCGTACAGTAGCCGACGCCGTGACTGCACCGACCAGCGATACCCCAGCAATGGAGTTCAAGTTGGGCAGCTGCGACAGCACAACGGCCAAGCAAGTGAACACTAGGTACCACTCCACCGTCGTTAATGGCTTTGTAGTGCAAGTGACCCCACACACTGTTTGGAAGAACATCTTCGAGGTGGAACCTCCGATGATGACCAGTGTAACACATGTTGCTCCCGATAGATACATTATGGGGATCACCCCAAGTAACTTCCCCAATCTTTCCCCGAAAGTTGCATAGAGGAGTTGTAGATATCGGTTGTAACGTGTCCCAGAGGCTGATTCATGGAGTTGCACCAGTACCCATAGGGTGTAAAGTTGCCAAACGAAAGCCAACGTTAAAGCTATGACTCCCCAACTCCTGCAACCAATGGAAAAATTGATTATATAAAGTCATGCATGAATTCATGCTTTGTGACGAATCTTTTTTATTGCAAAAATATTTTTTCTTTCAATAAATACATACCATCCAAGGAAAGTGAAGGCCACGGGGAGGACGAGAGCTTGAATACCGATGCCGGAGGAGAGAGTGTGGAAAGCTGCATAGAAGGCGTTGCCGTTTCTAGACTCAGTGATGGGAAGCCAAGCATCTTCAGGGTTAAGCTTGGTGAGTTGGAGGGCCTTCCTCAAAGGGGTCGCAAGGGGGGACATAAAACCAGGAGTTCGAGATGTTGGGGTCTTGGTTTTGATCTCCCTGGATGGTTGTTGTTCTTCACCATCGCTAAAGAGGAGAGGTGAGCGAGACAAGGATGGAGAGTGGAACTGGGAAAGAGGGGATGAGATTGGTGGGGTTGATCTTGGTGTAATTGGGACTGAACGTACTTCCGTTACACCTCCATCGCCAAACAGGAGAGGTGAGCGAGACAGAGATGGAGAGTGCAACTGGGAAGGAGGAGCTGAGATGGGTGGGGTTGAACTTGGTGTTATTGGGACTGAACGTACTTCCATTACATCTCCATCGTCATCCATGGCTTGGTTAGCTTATTGCTGATGAAGCTGAACACTCTTTCTCTCTCTCTCTCTCTCTCCCCAATTCCAGCTTGAGGTTGCACTACAGGGTTACCTCCTTAAGTCTGTCCACTATTTTTGGCTATAAATGCCATGAACCAGATGCTAGAAAGGAAGACCAGGTCAGTTAAGGCCGCCAGGCTTTAATTAAAAATTAAAATAAAGAAATATCGCAGGAATACTTTATGAGGAGATCATTATTGACCGCCATCTGATTTTGAAGAGGATGGCTCCTATTTAAATTTTAAACTAATAGTTGTTTCTCTCCCTTCTTAGAAAGACAGTCTTCCTTTGTTTTTGTGTTCCGAATTTCGATCGTGTAAGCCCTGGTGAGTGTAAAATCGAAATTATCGTGCAGCCGCAGAGTATGTTAAATGTTGATGGTACCTTCGAAAGTGAAGATTGCTATATTTAATGCTTTCTCACTCCTTGGTCGGCTCGTTGAGAATGAGATATCGATGCTAACTATGCTTGAATTCCCTTCCTTTAAAGGTAAGTCAAAAACAAAGCGGGTTTTTGCATTGGCAGGTGCTCTAATCGTTAAAAAAAAAAAAAAAAAATCAATATTTTTTCTATTTTTATATATATATATATATATAGGTATGTCCAGGGATGCAAGTTTGACCCTGTTGGTTTGAACCTGTCCTTGCCTACCTTGAGCATGTATAGTGTTAGGCTCGAAAATTCTGGCCCTGAAATTTTTTGGCCATGAGTCAGGGTCAGGGTAGGTAACGGTTGATGTCTATGGCCCGTCCAGCCTATCATGAACCTAATCCTAATTTTTTACCCTGAATTTTGACTAGATTTGGTCCTGTCTGACTCTGATTTTTTACCCTGTTGGATTGAGTGTTTTCGATGGTCAATTTTTTAAGTTTGATAATCATTATCCACCACTGTTGTATAAACTACTTAAATTTCTTATCTAATGATGTTTTTAAGATTTAATTTTCATTTTACTTTTCAATTCCAAGGGATTTAGATACATAGTCAAATGAATCTTTAGTTATTTCATATTTGTTAGGGTTAGGGTCAGGGTTTTCCTGACCCTTGATGGTAAATGAAGGTCAGGATATACTCGGACCTGGATAGCAAACCAAGGTTTGGGCCAATCAGGGACATTCCAACCCTGTCCAATTAGGGCCAATCAGTGTGGGCCTGGGTTGGGCCTAGGTTGAAGTTTTTTTTGAAGCCCTGAGTTAGGGTTCAAGGCAGGGTTGGGCCCATTTAAGGGAACTCAAGGTTGGACTAGGGTTTTAAGAATCTTGGCCCAATCCAGCCCTGTTGCAGCTCTAGTATACCATGGGCTATCCTAGAGCTAGCGGCTCAACCAATGGGATGGCTGGGATGGGAGGGGGCATATAGGACTTTTCCAAAAAGGAGGTGAAGAGAGGTAGACACAAAACTAGGTATACCAGCGACATACACGGCCTTTTCCCACATATGGTTATATATATATATATATAAGAGTCACATGTTGAATCATTTTGTCCTTATGCATATGCGATATATTTCTTTTCCTTTCAAATATATGGGTAAGGGAACACCACCGACTGTTGTAGATATACATCAACGTGCGTGGCTAATGGGAAGGCTTGTGCAAGCATCTATAGTGTGGGGCAAGATGGTCTTTCCGCATCCATGTGTCTTAGCATAGATACACATCAGCGGGTAGTGATCTTTCTTATAGATAAATATATTATGGGAGAGGGTTCTCTGAGCATACTACGTTATTGTACACCCCTTCGCAATGATTTTTCTTAATCATTCTTTTCTACTAAGAAAATAATAATAATATAATAATCACATGTGATAAGGCGTGTAGTATGCCTTAGGCTAAAGAACCTTTATATATATATATATATATTAGAAATAGAAAAATTTCACGTGCAAATGCACATGGGGATTTTGGTGGAGAGAGAGAGAGAGAGAGAGAGAGAGAGAGAGAGACTTACTTCTATCATATTTTTGGTTTCATTTCTTCTAGAACAATCACAAACACTTTTTGGATTATGGATTTATTAAATTTTATTACATGTAACATGATAAAAATTGACAGACATAGGAATATAATAATTTTAGAGTCATTTCTTGACTTTTATTCAAAGGGATAAAAACTGCCAAAACATAGTTCAAGTAAAGTAAATTTTTAGCATCTTTTTCCTCCAAAGCATGTACATTATTCCACTTTCTTTCCTATTAAGTTAACATAGATGTGAGAAATATATTGGCAAGTATGAAAATAATTAAGAGGGACAAACAATTTTCTTTTCCACTTTGACTTGATGATTAATAATTAAAGAGATGAAACATGAGTGCTACTTGTAGTTTAATCCACAAGCAGAGTAAGTACTCCACACAAATTGGACCTCTTTCCATATATATAAACCTTCTATACGAGAGAAGCAGGGTTTACAATTTTGTAGAAATAAGCAGATAAGAGAAGCAGTTGCATCTTCCTAATAACTATTTCTTGGGAAGACCACATGAGCATAAAGGAAGGTGAAGACTTGATGCTATTCTAACTTCCAAGTTCTTCATTTCCAGTTCCTCCAGTGCTCAAAATACATTTAAGGACCTGAACTATTGCCAATGATACTTGCTTCCTCTTCTTCTTGAATTCTTTCCTCAGACTGTCATGATAGCCATTATACTTCCGCAAAGGATTTCTTTCAGTTCCTTGTCACCATGTTAGGGACCAAACAATTCTAGTCCATCTAGCTACCACCTCCACCTTCCAGCAGCTTAGCTCCTCTTCTGACGTCCTAGGTTTTTCATCTTGAAAAGTGCTATACATGTATCAAAAATAGCACACACAAAATAGATTCTAGAAAAAAGAACAACAACAACAAAACAACAACAACATAGTCTTATCCCAACTAAAAGGGGTTGGCCACATAGATTCTTGCTCTTCATTAAGCTTTATTCAAAGTCATACAAGATATGAGGCCTATGCTAAGCATGTTTGTCCTCACCACTTCTCCTAAGGAAGGGTCTTTTGGTTCACTCAATCTGATCAAGTCACTCCTTCATATTGATTGCATCTGAAGGCCTCTGTTATGCATAGCCATGCCACTTCAAATGATTCTCTCTAAGTTTATCATGAATATGATCTACTCCTAAATTTGCAAAAAATAGTGCTCAAGACAAATAACATCCAAGGGACATAAAATCTCAAATATTTTGTGTACATCTACACATAATATGTCTCCTCCCCACACCCCCAACCAAAAAAAAAAAAAAATACCAATCCTAGCAAGAGTTGACTAGAAGAGTTGTTCCTTGCGCCAATAAAAGAAGCGTATTCTTTTTTTTTAAACACTCAAGAAACTTGAGATGACAACAAATCTCTAGAGATGAGAATGCAATCATTACTTAGTAACTCAACATGATGGCCGTTTCGGATACTATAATTGGTTAATATATTACAAGGAAGAAAAACGAAACTATGATAATTAGAGATCATTTCTACTTGGTGATGTGCGCGATGGTTTCTCTATACTTGCCAAAGCTGCTAAAGTAAGACTCCGTGAAGTGGTAGACAATATTTAGTCCGGAGCAAAGCTCCATCATTAACTACTTCGTTGCTGTGTACACCATGTTCGTGCTCTCCTTCCCTATGTTGAGCGCCATTTTACTCTCTCATGCTTTGTAATTTGGATACTCTTTTCTTACCCATATGAGTGAAAATGATTTTGTATTATATTATAATCCATCTGTTACAGACTTTATATACTTCTGATTACAGGAGGACCAAGATTAACACCTAAATACAAAGTGGTTACATTAGTCTAATAACTATAACAAACTAAGTAATCTTGATTAACTAACTAACTAATAGATCTTGTACTTGATACACCTGGAGACAGGCATATACTATTGTGTGTGACTTTGCACTAAGACATCTCTAAAAGTCTGTCGCAAGCTCAGTGGCGGGGAGATGATGGTGAGCTTGTTTTAGAGATAGTCATGACGCAAGCAAGATAATCCCTTGGTAAAAACATCAGCCACTTGATTGACTGTTTGAGACATATCGAACCAATAATTGTTTAGAAGAAACCATGTCCCGCACAAAATGAAAATCAACCTCGATGTGCTTTGTTCAAGTTTGAAATACAGGATTGGCTCAAATAAATGGCTCCTAGGTTATCACACCACACTACTGTAGTAGACGGTAGAAAAATTCCAAGCTCATGAAAAAGAATTTACCATACAATGAGGGTGTAAGGGATCAACAAATCCCAGTGGATATACTGTTACAGTGAGATCACCATTGAAAAGCATTATACACATCAAATTGTTTAAGAGGCCACCCAATTGTAAGAGCTAAGGATAGGATAACCTTCGCAACCAACTACGCTTTATAGTGCTCCACTCTACCATCAACATGATGTTTGAGCCTAAAAACCCATTTGCACCCACTATATGAAAAGGAGAACCGGGAACATACGCAACAGGCATAAACTCCTATTCATAGCCTGTCTCCACTCAACAAAATGCATTGCTTGTGTATAACAGGTAGTCCATAGAATCTGGTACTGGATACTTGGTGCTGAGAGATTGAGCGTGGGGTCGGAGGTTTAATAGAACTAGACCTTGAACGAGTAACCATTGGGTGTCTAGGTGGGATTGGGTCATGAATTGGAGCAACTGATGTCGATCCATTAGGAAGTTCTGTGTCCAAAGGAGAGTGTGATGCAGGTGGGAGATCTAAGTTGGGATTATTGGTAGTGGAAGGAGGATTCATGGGCTGAACCAAGGGCAAAATAGTGAGCTCATTGGAAGAGGAAGCAGGCAGTCCAGTAGAGGGGGCAGCAGGCTTCTTAGGGACAGGAGAAAGAGAGGCAGGGCAAAATGAAACCCTAGAACAGGGGGGTAAAATGGTTGGAGGATTTTGAAGCCAATCAGTTATGACAATCTCCACAGAGTGACCTCAAGACTTGGCTGAAAAGAGAAAACTTGAATCATAAAAAATGATATGTCGAGCAACATATACACAGTTGGTGGTTAAATCAAGATACATATACCCTTTGTGAGTAAGAGAGTATCCTAAGAAAATACAAGATTTTGAATGAGGTTCTATTTGTGTCCAGCATAAGGTCTCAGCCATGGATAACAAAGATGTCCAAATGTGTGCAAGAATGTGTAGTCAGGTTAAGAGTGAAAAAGACGTTAAAATGGGAGTTTAGACTGAATGACAGTGGATGGAAGATGGTTTAGAAGATAAACAGCTGTAAAAAATGCATACGACCAATAAGTTGGAGGCAAGTTGGCATGAAGAAGAAGGGCAAGACCTGTTTCCACAATATGACAATGCTTGCGCTTTGCGGCATGGTTCTGTTCCTATGCATGTGGACAAGATATTCTACGAGAATTACCATTAGAAATTAGGAATGGGTCTAGTTTTTGAAATTCTCCACCCTCATCAATTTGAAGACTTTTGATTTTGCACGGAAAATAGTTTTCAACAACGGATTTGAATTGAATGAAAATGGAGTATACATAAGATTTTCTCGATCAATAAAGATTGTTATCAATTATAAAGCGATGAACAGAAAGCAGATTTCTATGAATCTTAGGGACATTAAGGATATTAGGAAGATGAAAAACATTAGTGGAGCAACCAACAGTGCAAGAACAAAAATGTTTGAGATGGACAAACCTTCTCCATTCCCAACAATGATATGGTCAGGGCTTGCATATGGAGAGCTAATGGCCAAGTTACTGATATCGGCAGTGAGATGGTTATTAGATCCAGTGTCAAGAAGCCAATAGGAGATATTGGGACTAGAGAGGGTTGTAAAACTTGTACCGAGGAAGGCATGGTTGAAACGTTGTGGGAAATGAGATGCCTGATGATCTTCTTGGTTGTAGATTTGACAAAATAAACGAGAGGATACCTAGTGAGGTGAAGAACCTCTGCCAGAGTATCATAAATAGATCGAATAGAGAGTAGATAGTCTATAATAACAAGTTATATCCACGAACAAAGGGGAAGAAATTGTGCTCGCCAGAGCAAGTAGTTAGTAGCATTCAGTTTCAGCGGAAGTTGGGGAGAAATATTCGTGGAGATGAGATGCGAAGCTTGATCGAAATCAGAGCTTGTCGCTGTGGAAGATGAGAGAGATGCAACGGTGGCTGCCATGGAAACCCTAAAGAAAGAACCAGGAAACGAAAAAATACTTGTCAAAGCTTAATAGCTTTGATACCGTGAAAAGGATTTTGTATTATATTATAATCCATCTGTTACAGACTTTGTATACTTATGATTACAGGAGGACCAATATTAGTACACCTAAATACAAGTGGTTACATTAGTCTAACAACCATAACAAACTAAGTAATCTTGACTAACTAACTAACTAACAGATCTTGAATTTGATACACCTAGAGACAGGGATATACTACTTTGTGTGTCTTCGCACTGAGACATATCTCTAACAATGAGATGTATGGCTCCAGTTTCTTGGATCTCTGTGGATCAATAAAATGGGATAGAAGTATGGTAATTTTAGGCTTATATTTTATGTGAGTGCAGTTTCTTTTGCAAACAGTTCTTTCAATAATAAAAAAAAAAAATGCATGATGCTCTAAATGAATTTTTGTACATTTTTTGCTGAACAAGGGTATTGCTTCTTGGGGCAAAGGGTACAATAAATTGAAAAAAAAATTATAGTAACATGATACATAAAGTAAGAAATATGTCACAACGAAAAATACAAATGATACATTAACCTTATAATTTAGAATAATTGGATAAATAGAAAAAAAATGGATATAATTTGATCATTTTGAGCAAATCCAAAATCTCAAGGGGTAGAGAATCATTTTCTCCCAAGCATGGAGCAAGTGGATTCTAAATACATAGATCCTTCACAGATAATACATGAACCATTGCCATCATCAATGGAAAGTTTGTAAACTGTTTCAAAGCCCCTAACACCTGTAATTTGTTCAACATTCAATGTCTCATACTTCTTAATGACATGTTTTTAAGAATATGGAAATCCCCGTGGAACTTCATAATGGGGGCACCTGAAGCAATAAGAACATATAAACAGATGTTTGTAGTCTCATGTAAGTTGCAGTGGGTAAGATGTAAATAGGGAATGAAGATTAGTTAAAAAATGCATTAAACATATTTCCTACAATATCTCAAAGATGGGTGCCTCCACTAACATCCATTCATTTTAACACAATCACCCTAGAGCATCTCAACTTCAAATTATAAATAGAATACAGAGCAAAGCAATCTAAAACACTAATTTTAGGGAAAAAAATTTGGAAGATAGAACCCATCAAAGACCCTAG
>NW_024868439.1:0-50500 GCF_013358625.1 Macadamia integrifolia
GGGTTGAAGAAGATGATACCTGTCAAATGGACTTCTTAAAGTGCATTATTGAGGAAACACTAAGATTATATCCTCCTGGACCCTTGTTGGCTCGACGAGAATCTTCTAGAGATTCTGAGATCAAAGGCTACCATATCCCGTCTAAGACAAAAGTTTTTATTAATGTGTGGGCAATACAAAGGGACCCCAAATTATAGGATAGTCCAGGAGAGTTTATTCCAGAGAGATTTACCAATAGCACATTTGATTTTAAAGGCCAGGACTTCAAACACATTCCTTTTGGCACGGGCAGAAGGAGTTGCCCAGGAATCTCATTTGCCTCGGCATCCTCTGAGTTAATTCTTGCCAACCTCTTGTACTTGTTTGATTGGGAGTTACCAGGGAATGCCAATATAGAAGACTTAGTTTTGGCTGAAGCTCCTAGGATTGCACTCTACAAAAAGCATCCTCTTTATCTTCTTCCAAAATCTTACCTTTCTTAAGCTTATAAAATCAGTGGTTATGTGCTTTTATTTGAAGGTTGCAGATCATCCTACCGATATAGAAAATCTAAAATATTTTATATAAAATAATGGGATGTTCTGCCTTCCTCTGATTGCTTCATTTCTCTTATTTTGTTTGATTGGTAAATAAAAAGATGTACACTGAGGTCTTTCTATGTTTGGTATGGAAATAATATATTGATTGAACCTTGATTTTTATTTTATTTTTTTATAATCTAAATATTATCTAAGACCTAGGGAAGCTCATTCTATTGTAATAAGCATAAAAAATTCAATAAACGAGGGAACATAACCTGTCTTACCCTAACCCTCTCTCTCTCTCTCTCTCTCTCTCTTACCGAAACAACTCCAGACAAAAATTAAAAATTAAAATGAAAAAACGGTAAGCCAACTTTGTCTTCCCGAACGATATGACTAAGACCATTCAGAAGCATCTCATCCAAATGAAATATTCATGGACTTTTGTATTGATTATGACACCCCGTTAATTGTGAATTATATCTCTCAGAGATCATGTTAGTTGTGGAGTTGTTGGTATTGATTTCAGGAGGCAATTTCTCTTTGTGACTCTCATTATTGGAGCCATCACCAAGAGAGCATTAAGGGGAGCTAGGGGGAGAAACTTAGAGAATCCATTGTGTTCGTACTTGTTGCAGTGGAGATGAAGGTATGTGAAGGATATAATGTGACGAATTCTTTACAGTCGATGGTAAACGGTATCATTGTTTCCTTGTTATTTAATTTGTAATTCTATAAACATATGGCAAGATCCTATTATTATATATGGAAGGAGTTACATCCTTCAAGTGCTCTCTCATCTCATTTTTTCATATAGAGGGAATAATCGTGCCACTGATTTTTTAGGTTGCACCAGAAAATAGCAATCGGAGCCTTTAGTCTAATAAGAGAAGGTTTCAGAAGAAGAACCTACAAGATGAGGCCATCTTGCATGGAGGGAATCTTTGTTAGCTATGATACCTGCAAATACTATTAAAATAGTGTTGGGGGGGAGGGGAGAAAATGCAAAATAGATGGCTCAAAGTGAGTAACTAACTCCCACGATTAGAAGCAAACTTGGGTAACAATCAGTATTCACTTGGGTTCAGATAAAAGTCTTCTCAGAAAAATAAATTAGAGAAAAGATTCCTTGGTTTTATGTACCATATTGTTGGAAATGTTTTTCTTAAATCTTGTGATTAAAGTGTTTAATTCAATTTCATATGCATAATATACTAACGGGTTATGGTTGTCCTTATGTTTTCACTTGAAAGTATTCACAGGTAGGGATACAATTGGACATTTTGTTCATATAGAATTGTCATACCATGTGATCTTTGGAATGACAATTTCAAGACACAAGTGTAAGTATACAAATGCATGTATGTACATTAATATTGTCGGATGTTTAAGGAATAAAATTCTCATTAATAACTAATGATTGATCCCCTGACCTAAGAGATCCTTACAATAGAAGTAAGGCATTATGAAATTTGGAGTACCAATGGTGGATATCTCTTGGACTATATATCACTGCGCAAGATTCATGATGTCGTGTTGTGTACAAAATAGACATTCAGCATGGAATCCACTTTCTATAATGAGGAATATCAGAGAGAGTGATTGTACATGATTGAATGAAATCCAGATCCAATAGCATGTTTGTAAATAATTTACAAAAGATTTTGAAACTAATTAATATTTTTTTAATAAATATTTTTATTGGTATAATTTTCTGAACAAATTACGATAGTTTAAGATGGCAATAATAGTTATTTCTATGCCTTGAAAACTATCATGTGATATTGTTAAAGTGGAAGAATGTGGCCGTAATTAAATTGACTTGGGAGAAATATGAGTTATTAAAGATATTTATCTAGTAGTATACTCCAAGTAGATATCTCAGTGGAATCCTACCTCTTCTCGATTTAAACAACCATAGAGCTCTTTAGTAATATTATATCTTAAATAATGATTATTGTTACAATATAATTTTAGAAGGCATTAAGAAGATAAAAGAGATAATATAGTTTAAGCAAACTCTTTTAGAATTTGAACTGAACTCACCAGAAGGGAGGGAAGGGGTGGGTTTGTGGTGGGCTTCTTTCTTTTAGAATTCATCTTTTCTCTTTTTCTTAAAATAGAGAAGCTAGTGTTTTAAACCCCAGTAATTAATGAGTGAAGGTAGGTTTTATTCGTTTTTCATACAAGCATTATGAATCGGATTTTGCAATATTTTTTTTTTTTTTTATTGCAGAAAGGTTAATTAAGTTTCCTAGACGATGTTGTGCATATGGTACTCAAGATAACATAGGTATCTAATGGGATTTGTTACATTGAATTTAATTTTTTGTTACTATTTAAATCAATTCTATCACTTTATATCTTCTTCTTCTTCTTCCTTTTTCTTTTCTTTTTTGTGAAAAAGTGAAATTAACTGATAAGAAGCTTGTGTATAACCTAAAGCTTCTGATTCACAAGGATCACGAAGCCACGGAATATTATTTACCTAGTTGGGCACCTAGTTTTTTCTCATATGAAAAATTCTGACCATTGAATTTTTTGGATATTATTATCTAGATTGGTCATGTATCAAATTTAGCCTCAAATTCAATAATTTCCCCTTTGATTTGTGCGATAAATTATTTTGCTACTCAATGCACCCTCTTGGTCATCTAAACGATTTTAATTTTTTAATTTTGGGCTAAACCTTGACATTTTAATAAGACTCATTGGGGTTTATCTCTCTACCAAAATTTAGACTGATTATCAAACATGTCACATGGCAAGGGATTAATGCAAACCAATTAGGGTTACACGGTATGCATAAACCAAGGAATCCTTGCCCAGTAAATTATAAGGCAATCCAAAGATCAATATTTGCGGAAAAACATCCTCTACAAGGAAGCTAATCTGTGGTGAAGTGTAGTGAAGCTTTTGTTGCTGACACGTGGCCAACTTCCCATCAACAGTTGAGGATGTTTGCCTGAACCGTGCCCCTGCTCGACCCATTGAAGATGGATACAATCGCAATATCCACCCGATTCCACTGGTCTAGGGTTTAAACTTTCATTCCCAAATAAACTCCTTTCTCCATTACAGAGCATCAGATCGAGAAACTCGCACAACAAATACCATTATCGCACTCCATCTTCCTCTGCTTTCTTCCCAAATTGAGAGACTACCACCGAGCACTGAGCTTCGACAACAAAAGCTTCTCAGCCATTTTTCTCTAGCTTCTCCTCTCCTTCCTTCCCAATTCGAGAGAGGGAGCACCCTCAACATCAGAATTATTTAGGGGTGAGATAAATCCTAAATTTTTTTTTTTTTTTTTATCTTCAAATTTGCCATTATGATGAAAAATCTACAACTATTTTTTTGAGGTTTCAACCTCTTGTTTCCTCTGGATGGTTCATCTTGGATGGTTGTGCATCAAGAGCACCCTAAGGTACATTGATTAGAAAGAAAGAAAAGAAAAAAAAGGAACGAGGGAGGGAAAATGATCTAAATGCCCAGAAAAAGGGGGAAAAAGTCCATTCACCCAAATTTAAGATGAAATATCAACCAAATAAAAACCACACCCTGAAGAAAATATATATATATATATATATATATATGTTCTATTCAAACTGGAAATGGTAGACCATAATCCTCATGATCTCATAAAAAAGGAAGTACAAAAAATAAAGCTGAAACTATGATAGGGGGGAAAGAGAGAGAGAGATTGTAAACTAACAATGAAACAATCGGATGGGTATTACAGTAGTATTCAGTTTCAATGGGTCGAGCAAGGGCATGGTTTGGACGAACATCCTTAGCTGTTGATGGAGAATTGGCCACATGTCGATAACAGGAGCTTCACTACATTTCACCGTAGATTAGCTTCCTTCCTGAGGATGTTTTTCCATGATTTGTTCAATGCTATCGAACTTTTTCTCCTATCAGGCTATGTTGGTTGCTAAGAAAAATAAAAAAATTTAAAAAAATAAACACATAAATCAATAATTATATCATCATGATTTTTATCTTAGTATTATTATTATTATTATTATTATTATTATTTTTTCTTTTCTTGAATAGAAAAGTAGTTGGATGCTTTTAAGCTTGTTCTATTGGTCAGCTGACATAGGTAGAAATACCAGAAATTCTAAGCAAACAATGGCTAAAAGGTGTAATTATTGATCTATTGATTATGGCATATAGTGTATTGATTGTCATGTTGAAGTTGAAGGCACCTGGAAATTGGAATCACCTACAAGTTCTTTTTTTTTCTTTTTCTTTTTTTGAAGGAATTGTAAAATTGATGGGAGGTAAGTTATGGGTCGACCAGTTCAATTGACCAGACCCGACATCTATTGCTATAGAAAGTTGGTCCTACCTACAGTGGGATCTGACTAAAATGGACTGACATAGTGGATGACACATGGGCCTGTATGTTGCTTTTTTTAATTGGGTGGAGTCGGTCATGTTACTTGGGCCAGATCATCTTCATATCACTAACTCACCCCATGTTAAAACAGCCAGCTTTGCTATGTAAACGGCATAAAGATGAAAAAAACAAAAAAACAAAAAAACAAAAAAAAAAACAATTAAAATGAAAAAGTAAGGGGGGATGTGTGTGTGTGTTAAGGGTACACCATGTCTTGGATTTCATCTGTGGTAAATGTGGGTTAATTATCAAGGACCGTTAAGAAGTCGAAGCATTGAGGCTTGGAAGAATCAGCCCACCCTACGAGGTAATTATAGATACGAATGGGGCTTTGACAAACCAAGGGATCCATGAGGGGGTTTGGGGTGGCAGTCCAGAGGAAAATTTTTCTAAGACTATATGGGTATTTCAATAAATTTCCTTTATAAGGTTCAGCTATCTATTTGTAATGAGAGTTCTTTCTCTAAAAGCAATCTAAGAGACAACGTTGTATCCTATTCTCTGTTGATAATGAAGCAAGATCCCATCTTATCGTAGACATAGGCAATCTAGCCGAATGATGTAAATCATTGTACATTGTGTGATTATTTGTTCTAATTTTTTTATTCTTTTCTGCATCATTTTAAGTTTGCATTTCTAAAGAGGGAGGAAGAAAGGAAAGGACTTTTGTGTGTTAATATTAATCCTAAACTGTGGCCTTTTATAGGTTTCAAAAACACGTTTTGATGATGAATTCTAGATTCTCTGAAGTTGGAGTAGCTAAAAGGATGGAAAACGAAGAGTTGCATGCCAAAACATGCAAAGAGAGCTAGTTGGCTAATAAAGGCCACTCAAAGACATCGGTCACACGCCTACAAAGTGTGCAATAGGATTGGTCGTGGCTCAATATAAGCCGCCCAGAGCTCCCCATGAGCCGGTCCTTGTGATGGTCTGAAAATCACTTTAAGGCTATCTTTGGTAGCCAAGAGAAGAAAAGAAAAGAAAAGAAGAGAAAAGAGAATAAAAGAAATGAAATGGTGAGAAAATAAAAAGAATATGTATGTTTGGTATTCAAGAGAAGAAAACAAAACAAAACAAAAAAATTCAAAAAAATTTGAATTTTATGAGAGAGATAAATACATAGGAAATCAATATGTAATCACTCATTTTTTGTCTTATTATGTTTTTATATTTTCTCATGTTTTCTTGTGTTTTTTGCAATATTTTTTTTTAGGGGGCAAAAGAAAACTTCACAATTCCTAAGAGGAATTTTGAATTTCAAAAGTTGAATCTACTCTTGAGTGAAGACATACCAAGTGCAAAGAGAAATTCTTAACTCAAGAAAAAAGTACAAAAAATATACTTTTTTCTTTTCTTTTCTTTTCTTTTCTGCTCTTCTCTTCTCTTAACTACCAAACACAGCAAAAAAAAGAAAAGAAATTTTGCAAATGCACAAAAATGTGGCTCTACCGTTAGAAGCTCAAAAAAGGTGGTCAAAAAAGCAAAATCAAATTAAGATTTAAAAGTGATAGGAAAGGAAGACATTCCTTCAATCATGGCCCTCCATTTGGAATTTATGGGCCTAATGCTTATGAAATGACAAGAATATATCGGAATAATTGTGATTTGTTAAAAAGAGTAGCTTTGATACATTGATAAGTTACAAAAAATTTATAAAATTCATTTAAGGAGGTATGGTCATACTTTTTTTCTTATTTTTTTTGATAGAGAGAGGCATGGTCATATTCAATGGAAGCTTTTGGATACTTCAATACGAGGAGTGATTTGATTGAAATTGGATGAATTAAAAGAACGAGGGGAAGATTTAAAATGAGTCTAGGAGAGGTGAAGAAAGACGTACATAATTTAGGCCTCATATTAAGGGCCCGTTTGATAACGCTTCTGCTGTTTCTGTTTCAAGAAACGGTAGAAACAGAAATTGTTGTTTCTGGAAACAGAAACGGGTAAGAAGATGTTTGATAAATTCTATTTCTAGGAACATTTCTGACAGAATATGATGTTTATAAGAAATTTTAATGAAAATAATTCTACTTTTGTTATTTTCTTCATAACTCATGACCCTTCATTTTAATCATACATACAACTACCAATTTCCTTATCTCGAACTTACATCATAATTTTACGAAACAAGAAATGTCAACCAATAATAGTAGATTAAAATGCAAATATTCCCATGTTTATGCCATATGTCTTACAAGTTCCCAATAGTTGGTCATTACCCTCTAACTACCACATTTATTTATGTCTATGTTATTAATGGCCTCTAAGATATCTGTCACACCCCGTTCACACTGAACCGGAGCGGTGACCGAGTTAACACCGGTTAACCCAAACCTGCCAGGATCATCAGATACTGTATTCCATCACAGCATACGCACAACTAATATAAGTTCATCAGATCAGCGGAAGACTAAGTTTTACCTGTGAATAAATCCCATATACTTGATACCCGAATTGTGATACAATAATTATATACATGTAGGCCCGAAGGCATGATAATTACACAATAAAAGTACAATTCATATATCAAGTATATACAGGAAATCATCAAAACAATCAGAGTACACAGCTCGGCTCGATATCAAGGCTGGAGCTCAGCTCGGCATCAAGGGTTGTGCCCAGCTCGGCCTCAGAAGTGGAGCTCAGCACGGCCTCAAAGGTGGAGCTCAGCTCGGCCTCAGAATTGCTGTCCCGCAGCACAACTCTCGCACGAGCAGTCAGTGCCGTGCTCTAACTCCTCAGGGGTCCACCAGTCCTCTTCAGGAAACTCGACTGTGGGACCCACCCCGTGCTCCTCAGATGTATGACCTGTAAAATCATCTAAAAAAGGGGTGTACACATGGNCCATTGGATTTAGGACAACACCAGAAACGACGATTAAAGTTCGCTGCTGTCTTCGCGACGCGTACCTTGCACTGTCCCTCGCCACAATCACATAAGCGAAATTCATCTACCCACATAAAATATTCATTATGTCTTAGGCATTTGAAGTACAATCTTCCTCTATTAGGCCTATTTTTCGTTGTGAACTTATCGCACAAATGATTACAGTAGTCACACCTTGCCATTGCGGTTTCAGTGGAAGACATCTGTACAGCACAAAGATTACAAGTCATACCAATGTAAACTATGTGAAGCGAACAAAAGTATTTTTACTAACACCTCATACACACAATCGAAGGAAAAAGGTGCCCTAATTTTTGTGTCAACCTTTTAATACATAATGAATGTGATTAGCAAAAGTTCAAGATTGATTTAACGAAATCGTAGCCATTCTCCTTGAAATTGCCAATTGGTTGGCTATATTAAGGCGCACTATGGACATTTGTCTCGCAGATAGTCTCTGGGAGACATCAGATATGGAAGCATGGTATGCACGAGTATCAGGATTCATTGGGTCATCAATTTGTTGTTCGCTTCCAAGCTCATTGAACAACTGATCTTGAATTGCTTGTTCCTTAATGTAATTGTGGATCCCACAACAAGCGACCACGATTCTTGACTGATCTTCAATATCATATGCCTTCATACTTTTTAATATATGGAATCTATTTTTCAATACACCGAATGTTCTCTCAATAACATTCTGCAGTGCCGAATGTCTGTGATTGAACAATTCCTTAGCTGTTCTTGGCCCAGGCCTACCTTCACCATAATCTTGTAAGTGATACCTTTGTCCTCGGAATGGCACCAAGTACCCCAGTTGACTGGCGTAGCCCGAGTCAATAACATAATATTTGCCTTCAATTATTATGGAAACATTAATGGGATTAGATCAATATTCCATGTCTACTATATATGGGTAAGAAGGACAACACATAAGTTCATAATACATTTTTACCTGATGGGGGATGAGGAAACCCTAAGTTATCATTGGTTCTTGCTGCCTCCAAGACCCTTGCATCGTGTGCACTACCCTCCCAACCCGCATACACAAATGTGAATCGCATGTCGAATGAACATGCACACATAACATTCTGTGTGATCATACCCTTTCGATTACGATAACGTGTCTCTTCCGACCTAGGTACGATGGCACTTATATGGGTGCCATCAATAGCACCAATACAATCCTATTTTTCATTGAACATAGGTTAGTCTATATAATTGTGTAAATTGCATTGATATTTCGTTGGAAACATCGAAATAAATAATCATCAGAAGTCGCAGTTACCTTGAAATATGGATAGTACTTTGGATTGTTGGTTATCTCTGGAGGTACCACATCAAAATTTGGTGGCCTGATTGTCTCAAGCGACAAATTTAGCATTGCTACACCGTGTGGAAGACAGCACTAATCGTCTGTCCTGAACGATTGAATTGGCATTGCATTTGTCTATTACTCAAACCTTGACCTACTATCATGAGGAACATCGCTAGCTGCTCATCTACTCGAAGGAAACGGCTGTCCACTAACCAACCTCTATGTACCAATCAGTCTCGCAGGTTGAGAAATACATGTCTCTCAAGTCTAAACTCTTGGTAACACACGTCAGCATGACCTGCAAGAACCTCAGCTACCCTAACAGGTCCTGTGTAACTACTATCATTCAGAGGTTCTCTTATCCTATACATACTGAGCATGTTTTGGAATTGGTGTGCTATAACCATGTCATCATCGTCTGACGATGACCCTGTGATGTCGGTTGGAAATTGATTTGACATCTCTGTATGAATAGACACATTCAATATGTAAAGGAATAGAGTCTATAAATGTACCATCCAATAGCATTGACTGTTTAAATGAAGAAAAAAATAACACTTCCCTAAACCTGCCTACAAGGCTCCATAAGCATTAGCTGAATTGTCCATATGTAATATCCGTATCTTAAATTTTTTTCTAACCTACTAACAAGCAACAATCCATCCAGAAATGGTAATAATTGACAACTACTTACTTTCCTATTAATATAGTGAAATTAATACGATCCTATATCCCAAAGCTACAAAGAAACACACGCTAAGATAAAAAGCATAATATTTCACAATCATAAACAATCATTTCCACTACTGTAAATCTGAAGCACATGCAATCAAATTATAACAAAGCAACATAAGTTCTAAACATCAACATCGTTCATACTAGGCTAAATATAATAAGTGTGTCAGTCAGTATGAGTCATATAAAATCCAAACAAAAGAACAATTCATTCATTCTCCCTTAAACCATTCATTTCAGAAACTGTTACTTTCACTCCTTCAGACCATGTAGCATCCATAACCTCCTGTCAAGTCTCACTTCAATAAAAGACATGCGCCATCCAGGGTCACTGTGTATCTTACGCTGCGCCAACACATACAAATCCGTCGGAATATCCTCTAAACTGTCCAGTAGCTTTTGACAGCTCATCATGCTATATGGTCCATCAACAATAGGGTCAGGTGGTCGGGTAACTGCTGAGGTGGCAGAGGTGGATCCCTTTTCCATCCTCCATCGGACAAAGGTTCTAAAGTCCTCAGCGGAATTCGTGAGGGTCCGTGTGTGGCTCTTCCTCCTACGATCCTTAGGAGTCGTATCAAGTCGCCACTTCGGAGGAGCTGACCCCTTGGGTGTCCTAGTACAAGCATCACTGTCATCATTATCAGTGTCATGTAAATCATCATCAATTTCAAGGTTAGTGGACGTAGGAGTTACAACAGTTGCCTGTGACAGACCTCTATCCCCACGGGCACTAGAGTCGGAGAAGATCTCAAACAACTCTGGCCACAAGGAGAGACCATTTCTTCTATACTTTGCCCAATCTTTGTTTCCCTGAAATTCAAAAAATTTTCAATTAATCATCACATTTTGTTCAAAAAGTGAATAAAAATCCATTCTATAAACCAAAGATTATGTCATACCTGAATAGCAGATTCCCACACTGAATCATCAGCTGTGGCAGTCCGAGCATTCGCATCCCATCCGAAACCAGTTGTTTCTAACAAAGCTCTGAAGTTGTTGTACTCCTTGCATAACTTATTCATCTTGTTACGCAGTTGCTGCTTCGCAAAGGGCCTTTTGAATTCAGCTTCAAGCCCTTTTGTAATGTTGTCCCAACCAACCTTTGTGAATGTTGAGTTTGTCTTCAAACCTTTTCGGACATTCTCAACCATGTGATTGATGAATCATCTTAGCTCTGCTTCATTCCAAATTATAGTAGTACTTTTGGGGGTTGGGGATCTTGGGGATCTCATATCTCTGAACATTCATCATTGATTTAGGTAACATATTCAAACACAGACAAGAACATGGAAAAAAAATTCAAAGAAATAGGAATAAAAATATTTAGCAAAAGAGGAAGAAAAAAAAGAAAAAGAAAAAAAAAAGGCCATTTATTCTTCTAAATTCTGAAATGGTGCTTATCTAATGAAAAGGACATGCATCAGATGGGGAATACAGTAATCAATAGATAGTTCAGAATTTGCAACTAAAAAACATATTTCTTAACAATGACACTCAGTAGGTGGTTTAATTTGTACTTACTGTTTTTTATGAAGGGCACAGATGTCAGCTACAATGGGATGGGATGCGAATGTCAGAGAGGGATGCAATTGAAAACTTCTGCTATGACTACGATCGGGAAATTCTGAAATTTGAGGACAAACACTGACCAATATGAAGAAGTTATATTTAGGAATTCAAAAATATGGCTTGCATATGAAATTACAGCATAAATATATTATTAAATATAAACATCGATTGCACACATTCACTTTTTTAGATACTTTTTTCGCAAATACAACATTATTACTAACATGTGAGGTAAAAAGTTTGTCAATACTATAAAAACAAATTGAAATCAATTTAAACAAACAAAAGCACAAATGATGAGTGTGCTATACATGAGCATCTCGAGTCTCATTAAATAGTTGGTTTTATGAGTGCTTTCCAATGAGTGCAGAAGTTGTTGGAATTGGACTAACATCCATGTGAATCGATTATAGTCGGAAAATTCAATGCTGAATTTTACCTATTTGAGGACAAGAATTTTGTTTTCATATACTTGATTTTGTGAAAACATCATAGTCACAATATGGTCCTGTTCCGATGTAGACAAAAGTGGTTGTATAGGACCCAAATCCATGGTCAAATTCAATGTTGTCCCTCACTTATCTTAGGGGACACAATTAGCTTATCCATAATTGAGTATATATAGACATTATAGTTTCTACATGGTCATTTTCACTTCTCTTATATCAAGGATTCAGAAAAACTGAAAAATGCACATCCAACCTCACCCAAAGGTTAGAGTTCAGCTGTCCCCCGAAATCCAATTTATCCACATCCTTGAACTCGTTAAGAGAATGGTCAATCACAAAAGAGATTTGAAGCATTAAATTCCTTCATTATTTTTTACCTAAAAAACCAAACAGAATGTCTGAAATGCACAGAAATTACAGGATAAATGCAAAATGAATGGAAATGCTAAATCAAAAAGGAGAGAAAAAAACTGGAAAGGATCTGCCTGCAAGAAACCTAGGCATTATGCCTAGAAACTAAGGTCCAAGAGACATAGACCTAGACAACTTATTAACTGAACAAGAGATCAAGTCCACAAGCTTCTTCTAAAGCTTCACCTACTTTGGTGAATTGTACACAATTTCTAATTAATAAATCACAAGACAGTCATTACAACTTCCTTAAAAATTAACAGATTTCTAAGCAATATATTGACCTGTTTTATTCATTACATGGCAAATGGTTGACAAATGCAATGTCCAACAAAGTCATCATGTATATAATTAACACTTGTTTATCACAAATTTAACAACTAATATGGGATATTGCACACATGAATTTATTTTTCGAAACTCAACAACATTACCAATACACTCTTTGAGAGCAGAAGAGCTGAGATACAACAGATAATTGATCTTCAAAATGGAAGATCACTCGTTCGAAGAACATTAGCAAGCAACACAACATTCTGCACAGGCATATTAAAGCAGCAAAGAAACTCGACACATGAACAGGGGATCCATGGGGCTACCTGTCAACAAATATTTTTTCTGAGGGACAGAAACTGATGTTTATTCTGTTTATCAGATATAATTAGCTAACTGTAATCTGTTATTCAAATCAGATCCGATTTTGTCGATTAAATCCCTTATACTATCACCCAATTTCTCCATTTCAACTTTATTACATGTAAAGGTGGAAGAATCTGGATATGGAAATTTCAACATTCAAAATAACCAGAAAAAATTTAGCCCCTTTCTGCCGAGTTCATCTATAGAAAAAACCAGTAGCATGGTGGATGCAAAAATTAGGAAAAAATTTCATTAATATACATCCGAAATCCTCTACTATTATGAGAAAAATCCCAAATGTTACCTGGAAGGCAACGTTTGATTCCTCCCTTTCAATCGAACGGAAGAATGTGTAGTTCCTATGGTTGCAAAGCTTCAGAAATGTTGTCGTCGTTCGCTGATGATAGAGTTTAAAGAAAAATTGGGGGGACCTCAGTTCTTACCGAGCAAATGTGAGAGATCGGTTGTGGGAGGAGCAGCCAGACCTTCAAATAGAGAATTTGTGATGGTATACTCTTCATATTTGAGGGGAAAACCTAGCTTTTTATCTCTGGAGGTGAGTCATCGACGAATCTGGACGAATCTCTGCAAGAATGAAGCGAATCTGCCGTATGGGTTCACAAGGATGAAAAGTAGATCGTAAACCCTAGTGTTCACGAGGATGAAGATGGGGAAGGATTCGTATGGTTTTAGAGACTAAACGGGCCCTATTCTGTCGCTCCTTGCATTCTTCGCAAGCGAATCTAGCAGAGCTTCTTCTGGATGAATAATAGAGAGCAAACCCTAGGGTTCACGAGGATAACGAAGGAGAAGGTTCCATACTGTTCAAGAGGGTGACGAGGACCTATTCGACCGACCGCTTCCTTCTTCGTAGGAGAATCTAGATGCAGAGCTCCATCAAGTAATATGGTGAAGCAGTGAAGCTTCAACAGGGAAACGAGGGAGGGGTCAGTTTTATCGGGAATAAGTCAATTTTTGTGCCCATTTTTATTTCGAGAAACGCGCAAAACAAGTGAAACTTGTTTCGTCATTCATGTTTCTTGAAACATAAATTGTTATAAATTTCAATTTATGTTTCAAGAAACAAGTGGAACAGAACACTTTTACCAAATGGTATTTATGCTGTTTCTTCGTTTCTGAGAATAAGAAAACACAGAACACACGTTTCTGGTAACGTTATCAAACGGGCCCTAAATATGCACGTTCCATATCTATATTTTCATATTCGTCAACTAACAAGTATTGAGTAGAGATTAAACTCAAATATTATGATGTCAAGATATATGATCCACTAATAATACTAATGGGGGAACCTACAAATAAAAAAACAAAAGTACTTTAAAGTAAAACAAAATACACGTAAATTCAATATTTGAGCCAATAGAATCAAGTTCATGAACACATAAAGTTGACTAAGCATGCCTTGTCAAATACATGTGCAAAAGGAAACCTTGTGTTTAGAAAATATATATGGAATTATAGGAATAAAAAATAAATGTAACACAAGCTCATACTATACCTAATCAATCAATAAATGTGGTGGAGGTGCCGAAAGCTTGAGCAGGTGTAGGGGGTGTGAAAACATATCTCCCAAAGCTTCAAATAACTCCTCAACATCCTAATCTGCATCTATATCATCTACATAAAAAATAAAAATAAGAAATTAATTAGTCTAAAAGTATCAATGTACAAGAAATTTAATTTAAATTAGAAAATAAAACTTTACCTCCATAGTTCACATCATACATCCAATCATGCAAGTATACCAAAGCCTTAATGTTCTTCGGGAGCAATTTACTTCGGTATCTATCGATCACCCTACTGCCTGCACTAAATGCTGACTCTGATGCAACCGTGAACATAGGAATCACCAATATATCACAGGCTAAACGAGACAAATTAGGAAATTGACCCTCGCATCCCTTCCAATATGCTAAAACATCATATTCTTTAGCCAATGGTTTTCTGGGCTCTGCAAGATACTGGTGCAATTCAGACTTGTCATTAGTGCTAGGACTCTTCCTTTTCGTCCATTTAGTGAACAGATCTTCAACCACTTCATCGTCACAAATTGAAGACAACCACTGGTCTTTTGGCATGCTTTTGTATTCGTTATAAAGTCGACACAAATCTAATCTCACACGATCAACAGCCTCATTAATTAGTTTTTTTTATCATCAATATAGATCTCCTCATATGCCCATTCAATAATTTCTAACTTAAAGCGGGGATCAAAAATATTTGCAACTGATAAAATTAATGAATAATTCTCCCAATACTTATTAAACTTCTCTCTCATAGCACATACCATCTTCAACATAAAATCTCTCCTCAACAAATCATTTAAAATCATATGAATACAAACCAAATTTTGAAAATATAAGTTGGAAGTTGAATACTTTGAACCAGATAACTCCTTCGTGATGTCATAAAAAGGTTTAAAAAAAAATTTGATTTTTTCAATCTTTGCCCACTTCTCCTTGGTAGGGCAATCTCTGTAGTTTGACTCTAAGTTCTCAAAATTGTCAAAAGCTTTACGATAGAACAAAACATTATCTAGCATTTTAAACTTTAAATTCCACCTTTTATTGACATCTCCATGCAAGCCTCTCTTGGTAGTCAAACCCATTTGCTCACAACTTTCAGCAAACCTCACCTTCCTTGCTTGTGAACTTTTTACAAACTTTACACTATCTCATACCTTTTGAATTGCTTTATCAATCAGATTGATACCATCTTGTACAATGAGGTTTAAAACATGTACACAACAACGAACATGAAAAAATTCTCCCTTACACTAGTGCACCTTTTGAATTCAGATTTGTTCTCAAGTGAGAAACAAATACATCATTTGCACTTGCATTATCAACTGTGCAAGAATACAATCTCCCTTCAATACCCCACTCAGTCAATATCTTGTCAATTGTCCCACAAATATATGCACCAGTGTGTGGAGGAGGCAAGACAGTAAATGTTATTAATCTTTTATATAAAACACATGACTTATCAATGTAGTGGGCTGTGAGAGTCATATAACCATCATTGGAGATAAAGGTCCACAAATTAGTGGTCACTGAATTCCTTCTAATAGAACTTTTGGCTGCCTCTCTGATATTGTTCTTCTTCTTCTTATACACTCGTTGAATATCACTTAATAGTGTGTTTCTATTGATGGGAGTGTACTCATGATATACATATAATATCAATTTTCTAAATTCTTCGTACTCCACAAATTTTAAAGGGAGTTCATTTTTGACAATTAGAGTCAAAATCATCTCACAAACAACTTTGGTGTCAATCTTCAACTCACTCATATTAACTTCCCACTAGATGATTGCAAAAACATCTGCTTTATGTCTAAGATTTTACATTTAGGACATCTTTTCATGTGATTGTTCAAACTAGTTAAAGTCATCTATGAACAATGCTCCACATTTAATGCATTGAGCCTTAAGCTTTCCATCCAAACAGTCTTTCAGATCTGCTTCCTTAAACCACTTACTAGTCTAACACACTGCTATCTTAGCCTTATGCTTTTTCTTCGAAAGGGAAGTATTTTCATTTTGAGCCTCTAACCTAGGCACATATTCAGTTGAGGGGGTTTTGGTACTAATGAGGGTATTTCTTCCCATCCATGGCACGGGCAAGGACCGGTCCTGACCAATGCTGCACCTCGGCCCACCATCAAGCCCTGCTACCACCTCGACCCTCCATCAGGCCGTGCTACCTCCTCGGCCCTCATCAGGCCGTGCTGCCACCTCGGCCCTCCATTAGGCCTTGCTGCCTCCTCGGCCCTCCATCAGGCCGTGCTGCCTCCTCAGCCCTCCATCAGGTCATGCTACCACCTCGGCCCGACGTCAACAATAAGTTTTCCAGAAACATGCTTTCGTCCACCCCTACATTCAAGGAACGTACTCCCTATTCAGAAGAACATGACTCTATCCACTACACATCACCATAGACATCTATCCCTTACACGGTTGGCCTTTCTGAGATAAGAGGGGAATATTCCCCTAGAATACCCAAAGACCTGAAATATTCCCAGAATCACAGAGCCACTCCCCTCAAGGACTCCATGCCTAAACAAGACTCTTCACAATCGTCTCCCACTCTTCCTCCATCAGCAGCCTATAAATACCAAGGTAAGCCTCCATCATGGGGGATTGATCACTCACTTCTCTTACTGGAAAAGCTCTTTTAAGCATCTTCTGTGGAAATATCTGACTTAGGCATCGAAAAGTCACTCGTCGGGTCAGCCCGACTCTCCCCTATCATCTCTTCTGTGTAGGTTGGCTGGAGTACTAAGAACTACAGGGAAGATCATCCGATTAATTTTTACTGCATCAGATTGGCACCGTCTGTGCGAAACAGTTACAAAAGTCACCTTAGACCAATGCAATTAAGGAGTGAGAAGGTCGTTTCTTCTATGACAACACGAGTAAGATCCACCCGAGAGTTACCACTTGGACGTCCCCCTTCACCACCAATGGCAAAACAGGAGAATGTCCCAGCAGAGACCCCTCCATGAGGGCCCCAGCAAACTAGGCCCAATGCGTAAGTTGCCCAGGGAGTCGTATCTCGCCATATCCCATCATCCCGGGTAACTCACCCAAACATGGAAGAGCAGATGTAGAGCCTGCAGCTACAGGTGTTAGCGACAAACGCACTGGTTTGGGACTTCATATGCCAGTTTGGCTCGGCACTTCCAGTGCCACGGACTAGTTCAGCTCAGTCGCCTAGGCCTGTTCAGGGCAGACATCTCAACAACGAATCTCCTGACAACAGTGTAACCCCTCAATCAATAGCAAGAAAGGGGTGGGCCAGAACATCATGCACTATTCATTCAGTACCACCCCGCTCTCCTACTGAGGGGTGCAGGCAAGGTCCTGTTCCTACCCAGAATGGGAGATCTCCTCGTTTTGTGCGTCACCAGAGTCCAGAGACATATAATACCCATAGATCCCCACCCCGGGTAGGAAGACACCAACTGTCGCCTCAAAGACTCAGTAGAGGTGCGCGCCCACAAAGAGAGGAATGCGAAAACTACTAGAGGCCGACTCAGTAAGATCAACCCTATGCAGGTCAGGGCTCGTCCATTAGGCCGACCAAAGCCGCACCACGACAAGATTAGGATCGGCCCAATGGCCACCAAGGCCGAGGAAGAAGCCCCAGAAGTGGTGAAAGGGCACACCGATACCCAGATCACCAAGCCGAGGGGAGAAGGGATGACTTGGAGAGCCACATCCAGCGAATCACTGAGCGAGTGGAAGGAATGCAAAGGCAAAGGCACCTGGCTGACATAACTGTAACTCCGGCCCATAATGCACTATCCGATGAACTGATTGACGCCGAGCTGCCTCTAAATTTCATGATACCCGTCTTCAATGGATATGATGGCACCACAGATCCATATGATCATCGTTGTATTACAGTTTGGCCATGACGGTTCATGGTAGGTCAGATGCCATTCTCTACCGTGCCTTCGCAGCCTCATTAAAAGGAGCTGCGCTGGTGTGGATGTCGAACCTATGGCCTCAGTCAATCCATAGCTATGAAGAACTGATAAGAGCGTTCCTCACACATTTCCAAACAATTATGAAGCAGAAGAAAACTATACAAAATGTGATGAACATGAGGCAAGAAGTAAGAGAGACTATAAGAGAGTTCTTTGCCCTATTCACTAAGGCGACACTGGAGGTAAAAAAATCTACTGGATGGAGTGGTGTATAGAACGTTGTGCAACGAGGTAATGCACCTTGATATGGTCCAATCTCTGGCCCTTGACTTACCAGAAACAATACCCGAACTGTTGAGATGGTGCAATCAATACGCCAACATGGAGGAAGTTCTGACCACCAGAGGAATAGCTGACAGGGGTGATCAGTCGGAGAAGGAGAAGAAAAGGACTCTGAGATCTAGGGACGACTCTCACGAGCCAAAGAAGAATAAAACAAATCGGTCGCTTGACACAACTGAACCTGAGTGATATGAACTTGATCGTTCCCGAACAAACCTGCTCTTAGAGATCCAAGATTAGAAGTATTTTCGCTGGCCCAGGCTAATGACAGCTAAACCAGAAGAGAGGAACCCCAACTGGTATTACTGATACCACTGAGATTATGGACATGACACTGAAGAATGCAAGTCTCTAAAAAGGAAAATTGATGAGCTCATCAAGGCTGGATACCTTAACCAGTATTTGAAGTAGAAATATGGTGGGAACTAGCCTGAGCCGAGGAGAGATGATGCAAGGTCGAGCTGAGATAGGACCGAGCCGTCCAAGGACCCAGCCATTGACCGAGCTGACGCTTACGGTAACCAGCCCGTGGGTCTAACGACCTAACAATCATGGGCGGACCCATGGCAGAATTAGTCAGAAAATCCAAAGCACACACGCGGTTCGTATGCATCACGGAACAACCTATCAAAGCCCTCAGAACAAATCCACCCATTACATTCTCTGACAGAGATCTGGAAGAGTTGAACTGGCCTCACGACGTTGTCGTGGTTCAATTAGTGGTGGCCAACCACCCCTTCCACAGGGTCCTAGTGGACACGGGAGCCTCCATTGACCTTATGTCATACGAAGCTTTCATAAAACTGGGGCTTGGCACCGGGGCCTTAAAACCAACCCCAGGACCCTTGTACGGATTTTCAGGCATGTCAACAGAACTAAAAGGAGTTGTAGACTTGCCTGTAACCATCGGACAGGGAGCTCAAATAGCCACTACCATGGTCTCTTTTATGGTCGCTAAGATCGCCTCACCCTATAATGCAATCCTTGGCCGACCTGGTCTCAATGGTCTTGGGGTGATTGTGTCCACTAAGCACATGAAAGTCAAACTACCCACTAGCAATGGAGTTGGGGAATGCAAGTCCAGCTCGAAGAAATCCCAGGAATGCTATGCCAACTTCATAAAATCTGTCAAGAAACCATGCTCGGGCCTAGCATGTATGATAGAAATTATTAATTATCGAGATAAAAGCCTCCTGTCTCGAGTCGAGCCAGTTGAACAGCTACTTACTGTCACAATCACTGAGGTCGAGCCTTCAAAAATAGTTCAGCTCAGAGCACTGCTGAGCTCCCAACACTGCGACGAAATTTTGAACTTCCTTAGCGAAAACTTTGACATTTTCGTGTGGAAAGCTTCGGATATGCCGGGCATCTCCAGGGCCGTAGTTGAGCACAGTCTAGATGTTAACCCTAACTTCAAGTCTGTCCAGCAGAAGCGCAAGAACTTCGTGACTGAGCGAAACACCATCAACAACGAGGAGGTTGACAAACTCCTAGCAGTGGGGTTTGTGAGGGAAGTAAAGTACCCGACCTGGTTAGCCAATGTGGTCATGGTTCCGAAGTCCAACGGGAAGTGGAGGATATGCATAGACTACACTGACCTGAACAAGGCCTGTCCCAAAGACTATTATCCTTTACCCCAGATTGACTCCCTCATAGACTCGACTACAAGCCACGAGATGCTGACCTTCATGGATGCATTTTCCAGCTACAACCAGATAAAGATGAAGGTGGAAGAAGAGGAGAAAACTACTTTCCTCACCACTCAGGGCAACTACTACTACACTGCGATGTATTTTGGCCTAAAGAATGCTAGAGCCACTTACCAGAAGATGGTGAATACGATGTTCCGAAGCCAAATCGGAAGAAATATAAAAGTTTACATTGATGATATGCTGGTCAAGAGCGCGAAAGGCACTGATCATGTGTTAGATCTGAAGGAAGCTTTCGATGTCCTACGGCAAAACCAAATGAGACTAAATCCAACCAATTGTGCATTTGGAGTAACCTCTGGGAAATTCTTGGGCTTTCTAGTGTCGCAAAGGGGAATAGAGGCAAACCCCTTAAAAATTGAGGCATTCATGAGATGCGTCCACCAAAAAACATTCACGAAGTTCAGAAACTGATGGGGTGCCTGGCCACACTTAACAGGTTTTTATCCCGAGCTGGGGATAGGTGCCTTCCAATCTTCAAGCTACTAAAAGGAGGAAAAAGTCAACAGCAATTTTGCTGGACAGAGGAATACGATGCAGCTTTCGATGAAATCAAGGCCTGCCTAACCCGGCCCCCTCTGCTGAGCCGTCCAGAGCTCGGAGAGGAGCTACAGCTTTACCTCGCTACCTTCATGTAGTCGTTAGCGCAATCCTCTTGAGAGAAGAGGCAAAGACCTAGAGGCCCATCTACTATGTGAGTTATGTGCTCCTGGAAGAGGAGACAAGGAACCGAAAGATTGAGAAGTTTGCACTGGCACTAGTCGTGACAGCCAGGAAGTTGATGCCCTACTTCCAAGCACACACCATTGTTGTACTAACTGACCAACCACTGAGAAAGTCACTTCACAGCCCTAACGTAGCAAGACGTATGGTCAGTTGGGCTGTCGAGTTAAGTGAGCACAACATTGAATTCCGACCAAGAAGCGCAATCAAGGGCCAAGCGCTGGCTGATTTCCTAGTAGAATATACACAAACCGAAGAAGCATCAGAGCCTGAGGCCGAGCTAAATAGAAAGTGGGAGCTCTTTGTTGATGGATCCAGCACCGCAACAAGGAGCGGTGCAGGACTTGTGCTGAAAAACCCTGAGGAATTCATGATATAGTACGCCCTTAGATTTGTATTTCCTGCAACAAATAACGAGGCAGAGTACGAAGCCCTGATTGTGGGAATCAAACTGGAAAAGGCGGTAATGACAGATGACTTGGTCACACATAGTGACTCCCAACTAATCGTGAACCAAGTCAATGGGCAATACGAGCCCAAAGAAGAGAGAATGGCCAAGTATTTAAAAGAAGTACGTAGTCTGGTGACCAATTTTAACACATTCGTGATGGTATAGATCCCGCGGGAGGAAAATGTAATAGCAGATGCCCTCTCCAAACTAGCTACAACAGAACTCGGGGACTGTGCAAGCTTGGTATATTTTGAAGTACTAGACCAACTTACCTATGAGCAAGAATTACTGTGCAACAATTTGCAGAAATTTGAGCCGAGCTAGATGGATCCTATCGTGGACTATTTACATGACGGACATCTCCCAGGAGATCAAATAGAAGCAAGGGTAGTCAAAAGGAGAGCAGCCAAATACACCCTCCAGGGTGGAGTACTTTACAAAAGTGTAATATCCTGGCCCCTGCTGAAGTGCCTGCCCCAGAACCGAGCTGAAGAGACGCTTCGCGAAGTCCACGAAGGAATTTGTGGGGGATACATCGGGGGAAGGGCACTGTCCTATAAGGTGCTACACCAAGGTTTCTACTAGCCAAACATGCAATAAGATGCAATGAAGTTCGTTTGATAGTGCTTTAAGTGTTAGGTACACGCCCCAATACCACACGTCCCAGCTACAGAACTTAGTTCCGTGATCTGTCCTATCCCATTTGCATTATGGGGAATATATATTCTAGGACAGTTCAAGAAAGGAAAAGGGGGTGTCCAATTCTTGATTGTCGCTATTGATTACTTCACTAAATGGGTAGAGGCGCGTCCCCTAGCCAGAATCACTGAGCAGGCAGTGGAGAAGTTCGTGAGGGATGACATCATATATCGCTATGGTGTCCCAAAGGTGTTAGTCACGGATAATGGGTGACAATTCGACAATCGAAAATTCAGGCTCTTCTGTAGTAACTTTAATATTGATTTTCGAAACACTACTGTAGCACACCCACAATCGAACGGTCAGGTAGAAAAAGCCAACCACATACTTCTAGATGGAATAAAGAAGAGACTGGATTGGGAGAAGAAGAACTGGGCATACCAACTACTCAGTGTACTTTGGGCATATCGCAGCTTAGCTTGGACCCCCACATGAGAGATGCCGTTCCGGTTGGTATATGGGACTGAAACGTTAACCCTTGTGGAGGTAACCCAAGCCTCATTTCGATCAGCAATGTTCGAAGCTTTATAGAATGAAGCCGAGCTCCAAGCAAACATCGACTTCATAGATGAAGTTTGGGAAGAAGCACTTGTACAAAATGAAACCTACAAGCAGAAAGTCCGGTAGTATCACAACCGAATGGTCAAACCACGGGGATTCATAGTTGGTGACTTGGTCCTCAGGAAAGTAGCTGCAGTGGACCCAAGAAGTGAAGGCAAGCTCAGCACAAACTGGGAAGACCCTTACATAGTCTCCAAAGTGGTGCGCCCCGGTACATACCACTTGCAGACTTAGGGGGGCACAGCTATACCAAGGGCATGGAATGTTGAAAATCTCAAAAAAATTTACCAGTAGACAGTTTTATCAGTAGATTGCATTGAAATCCCATCGATTGGGTGTTAGTCTTGTAGATTTTATACTTTCAGCACCTTAGCTTCCACATCTCAGTTATTCAATTTTTATCACGGAACGGATTAGATTCTATTTCGAAGCAATGTATTTGTCCCAAGTGCATACCACACATCAATATACTATGAAGCTTCTCCCAAATATCTGGCTCTTCTAAGACTGAGTACAGCTCATCTGCATCTAAGATCGAGCTACAGCTCGGCACTACTCAAGACCAAATCCTAGTTTGGTGACTCAAAGACCTAAACAACTAAGGCACAAAGACCGAGCTCTAGCTCGGCAGCATCTAATACCGAGCTCTAGGTCAGCACCATCAACAAGACCAGACCCTAGTTTGGTGACTCAAAGACCTTAACATCTAAGGTACAAAGACCGAGCTCAAGCTCGACAGCAACTAAGACCGAGCTCTAGCTCGGCACCATAAGACCAGACCCTAGTTTGGTGACTCAAATACCTTAACATCTAAGGCACAAAGACGGAGCTCAAGCTTGACAGCAACTAAGATCGAGCTCCAGCTTGGAACGACAAGACCAGACCCTAGTTTGGCGACTCAAAGATAGCAACTAAGACCGAGCTCAAGCTCGACAGCAACTAAGATAGAGCTCTAGCTCAGCACCATAAGACCAGACCCTAGTTTGAAGACTCAAAGGCCTTAACAACTAAGGCACAAAGACCGAGCTCCAGCTCGGCAGCATCTAAGACCGAGCTCCAGCCCGGCACCACCAAGACCAGGCCCTAGTTTGGTAACTCGAAGACCTTAACTAAGGCACAAAGACCAAGCTCCAGCTCGACAGCATCTAAGACCGAGCTCTAGCTTGGCACCACAAGACCAGACCCCAGTTTGGCGACTCAAAGACCTTAACAACTAAGGCACAAAGACCGAGCTCCAACTTGGCAGCATCTAAGACCGAACTCCAGCTCGGCACCACCAAGACTAGACCCTAGTCTGGAAACTCAAGGACCTTAACTAAGGCACAAAGATCGAGCTCCAGCTTGGTAGCATCTAAGACCGAGCTCTAGCTCAGCACCATCAATATGACCTTACCCTAGTTTTCGTAACTCAAGACCTTAATTCCTAAGGCATGAAGAACTAGCTTTGGTTCGGCGCCTTTAATCCCAAATCAGGATTAGGCATACTTGTACGGCGGTCTAGGTCCAGGCATAATGCTTCGCCATACAAAGACACACAGGACCGAATCAAGTTCAATTGAAAAATGGAACTACCTTACAGAAACTGAAGAAACATAATGAGGGAAGAAAATGTTTTTCCATTAATGAAGGGAAGAAACCCTCAAAAGTGACATCAACTCCCAAATGAGGATTTTTACAAAAAAAGAAAAGAAGAAGAAGAAGAAGAGAAGCAAGAAGATTACATCGCTCCCACAATGGGGAAAAGGAAAAAAAAAAAGAAACAAGACAAAAAGGAGAAGCACAACATCAATACTGCAGAAGCTGGGGGCTGGATCAGGAAGGAGTGAGTAGGATCACTTGGCAGCTTTAGGGTCGGCTTGGGTCACCTCTTCACTGACCTCAGCCTGACCAACGTGCTGTACAGAGGGAGTTGGGGCAAGGGCGCGCTGCTCATACTCAGAGAAATCGTAATCAGGCGTCTTACCAAGGACTAACTGAATGGCATCTTCTGAGCCAGCCTGAAATGAGGAGACGTTGACGTCAACTAGCCATTTCTTACCAACTTTAGAGTTCAGCCACCTCTCAGCAGTGACCTCATTGTTCGAAGCCAGCTCAGATTGATGTTTCTTCTCCAGCTCAAAAATCTGAGCTGAGTGTTCAACTTCTTTCTTTTTGCTGGCCTCCTGAGCTTCAGACAGCTTGCTCTGGAGTGTGTCTTTCTCTTTGACAAGGCCGCTGTTGATCTTGAGCTGCTTAGCCACCTCGCGCTCCAGCTCGCCAGCCTCTCCTCATGGTCCTTCGCCCTCTGCTCCTCAGATTGGGCCTTTCTCTTCTCATTCTCCAACTGACCCGTGGCCATATAAAGATCCCCCTGCAAGTGCTTTACCTCATCATCCAACTTCTCGCAGACAATGGCCATGTTCTCGAACCGATTGGCGGCCTCCACAGCATAAGCGAAAGCCTGCATTTATCCAACGAAGCCATGAATACTAGGAACTCAAATAAATATAAAGGGTAAGAGGCGGGAAATACTTACGTCCCCCATCCGGGCGTAGACCTACTTCTCTAAGTCAATGTCAGGCAGCTTCCTCAAGCGGATAACATCCTTTTGAGCTGTCGAGGGATCCAGAACGGTGCCGTTCTCCAGCAAGTCCACCCAGGGGTCTGCGGGCTGCTTCCCCGTTCGAGCCACCTTTGGAGGGTTTCTGTGCTGCCCCTCGTCAATTGGCGAGAGCCTCCTTTTTTGGTCGTGGACCTTGCCCCAGCTCGGTCAGGTGTGCCAGTCTGCCCTGGCACCTTCTCTACCATGCCATAGATCCTTCACCTTCACAGAGCCCGAAGCCCTAGCCGAGCTGAATATTGTACTAGAGGGGGCATCTCCTTCCCTTGCTTGCCCCCAATAATAAGGAGCAAGGACTTGTTGCCCGTGCCAGCAGGAGGGGCGACCTTCACACCCAGGTTGGGGCTCGCCAAGGCCTTGCCCTTGTCACCGGCCTTCTTGGCAGCCTGCTCGGCCACATCTCTCTTCCTCGCCTCTGCTATCGCCACAGCCAGGGCCTTATTGTCTACCTTCACATTAAACACTACAAGACGAGAAAGAACTAAGCTTTATTAGTATTGGGAACAAGCTAAAACATCAAAAAAGTAAGTTGAACCACAATAACAGGACTCGATCGGACCCTCACCAGGGACTTCACTTAGCTCAAACTCCCAGAGGAAGTCTTCATCCTGCAGCATGCGAACATCCACAGCCTCCCCACCCAAACACATTTGATATGTTTGGAGGTCAGCTGGGGAGAGCTTGGGTGCTCGGTTCAGTACGGAGAGGGTGGGCTTGACCCAACTGCTTTTGAAGGGGTTCCCCTCCATCGCCACATAGAAGTACCTCTCCTTCCACTTCTTCACTGAGGAGGGCATGTTGAGGAACATTTTCAGGTCTCTGTAAGGACCGTCCCTCTCCCTCTTGGTGAAGTATTACCACCCTAAGGTGTGCCTCTTCACTAAGAACATCTTCCTGAATAGATCCAGCGTTGCAGTCTAACCCAGCTTCGAGACAAACACCTCAAAGCCAAGAACAGTCCGCCATAAGTTAGAAGTCAGCTAGCTGGGAGCAAGGCACCAGTGTTCCAGGACTGAGCTGACCAACTCGGGCACAAGAATCCTCAGGACACTCTGGAAGGCCACATCGTAAAGGGTAACCCCGTCCATAGAAGAGTCCACTCGTTCGTTCTCGTCTGGGACACGTATCACCAAGTAATTTGGGATGTTGTATTAGCTCTAGATCAGGTTGAGCACCTTGGGCATCAGGATGCTTGGGGTATTCACCACGATCTTCTTCTCTCTAGAGGAGGAGGCAGAGCCTTCCCCCTCGGACTCTACCTTGCCAGCCTCAGGGACTTCGGCACCCGAGGGGCCCACACCCAGAGTACCTGTTACCGCGGCACTGGGGGGCTAAGCTGAGGCAGTCAAGCTAGCCCCAGCCCTGCTCTGGACGGTCTCTGGTGAGACCACCACCACAAACTCAGAGCCTGAGCTGCTGCCTAAGCCTAAGCTGCCGTCAAAGCCGGAGCTGTCATCAGAGCCCTGACTGCTGGAAGTGTCGTCACTAGAGGATGAAGGATTGGGAATGGAGCACTCAGGGTGATTTTCCCCAGGGCTCACAGTAGTCAAGGGGGTCTAGTTAGGTGAGTCCAAATCACACGTGGATGTCATATTGGGATCTCCAAGGCTAGTGCCAGGGTATGCGAAAGGCTGAGCAGAGGACCGACGAGTCACAACCATAATCATACTTACTTGTTGCAGGACAAACTTAGAAGGATGAGCGAGAAGGAGCACTGTTCACGACACCGTGCTGCTCTGAAACTCTTTGATAGCCTGCACTAAGGATGGGAGCGAGCTGAGCTGACTTTATCACAAGATCGAATGACAAGACTTCTGGGAAAGATATACACTATTTATAGGAGAAGGCAGTAGAGAATGAACAGTTGGATCTTGTCAAAATCAACGACAGACAGGAGCGGTCTCTTCGCCTACCCGAGGTGAGGTAACAGCTCCGAGACACATAGCATAACGAGTGCATTTCACACCGAGTGGATAGTGCATGATCGAAAATGTCAGTAGAATTTAATGCCCTAGCTGTCCGAGCCGAACCGCTAGAGCGAGGGCTAGTGATGAGGATATTTCTTCCCATCCATGGCACGAGCAAGGACCGGTCCTAACTAATGTTGCACCTCGGCCCTCCATCAGGCCTTGCTACCACCTTGACCCTCCACCAGGCCGTGCTGCCACCTCGGCCCTCCACCAGGCCGTGCTGCCACCTTGGCCCTCCATCAGGTCGTGCTGCCACCTCGGCCCTCCATTAGGCCGTGCTGCCTCCTCGACCCTCCATCAGGTCGTGCTGCCACCTTGGCCCTCCATCAAACCATGCTGCCTCATCGGTCCTCCATCAGGCCATGCTGCGACCTTGGCCCTCCATCAGGCCGTGCCACCACCTCAGCCCTCTATCAAGTCGTGCTACCACCTCGGCCCTCCATCAGGCAGTGCTTCTACCTCGGCCCTCCTTCAGGCTGTGCTGCCACCTCGGCCCGACGCCAACAATAAGTTTTCCAAAAATGTGCTTTCGTCCACCCCTACATTCAAGGAACATTATCCCTATTCAGAAAGACAGGACTCTATCCACTACACGTCACCATAGACGTCTATCCCTCACACGGTTGGCCTTTCCGAGATAAGAGGGGAATATTCCCCTGGAATACCCTAAGACCCAGAATATTCTCAAAATCACAGAGCCACTCTCCTCAAGGACCCCACGCCTAAACAGGACTCTTCACAATCATCTCCCACTCTTCCTCTATCAGCAGTTTATAAATACCAAGGTAAACCTCCATCATGGGGGATCGATCACTCACTTCTCTTACTAGAAAATCTCTCTTGAGCATTTGCTGTGGAAAGATCTAACTTAGGCATCGGAGAGTCCCCCATTGATTCAACCCGGCTCTCCCCTGTTATCTCTTCTATGCAAGTCAGTTGGAGCACCAGAACTGCAGGGAAGATCATCCGGTCAATTTTTACCGCATCAGGTACCAAAGTACTATCATTTGAATCTTTTATTTCAATTTCTAATTTCCAGCTTACCAATATAGAGAAACTAAAGCACCTAAGAATAAATAAACAAAATTAATAAATATAAAATAAACAAAATAATATTTCTAACATATGAGAAGTAAATGACATCGAAAATAGAAAATCCATTTCATAGTAGCACGCATGTACTAGGATCGTAAATCTAGTCAAGCATTTTTTTATTTCACAAAATGTAATTTTTTAAGTAACAAGAGCTTACAAGTATATTAAAGGGCGAAAGAACTTTGCTCACTTGTGTGACCTTGAATAGTTCAAACATAAAATTTATTAACAAGTTTATTTTATAAAATGTCTTGTAGATTGCCAAGGTAAGGAACTCAAATAATTAATAAATTAACAAGATGAAATGAAACTCAAATAATTAATAAATTAATAAGATGGAAGGAAACATCCTAGAACTGAAAGTACAAATAATTAAACATGCACATACCTTAACCCCAAACCTTAAGTGGGTAACCTACCAGTTGCATGCCAAGAATAATTTAAAGCACCCACCCCCCACCAAACTAATTGAAACATATAACCACTAAGGGCCCATTTAATTTTGTTTCCAAAAATGGTTTTTCCATTTTTCTATGCTCAAGAATGGAAAGACATCCTAAAAATAGTTTGATTTTTATGTTTTGTTTCACTTATTTTTGGAAACAGAAATAGAAATTTATGCATATTTCTGTGTCTAGAAACAGAAATGGAGAAACAAGTTAGACTTGTTTTTCTGTTTATAGAAATAAGTGGGAGCGACAAAAATTGTGAAAAACCAGATACTTCACTCGACCTACCTAAACCCCAACCCATTGTTGAAACTTCTTACTATCCAAATGTGGTGATCTCAACCTAATTGTGCAAAGCTCACAGTTTCAGATTGCCTTCATCCTTCTGAGGCTCATCTTGTGAGTTGCATTCCTATAATGTCATGCCTGCAATCATGTCTTGAACTCGACTACACTGTTGAAAATATTTCAGAAAATAGAAAAATCAAACTCCTTTTTGCATATCCAAAAATTGTTTCTTAGCACAGAAACAAAAAAAAACCGTTTCTCCTGTTTCTGGCAACAAAATCAAATGGGCCCTACATTATCGAAAATTTCAATTTATAATTCTCCTAAGATATAATAGGATATAATTGTTAGGGATTCTACTCCGTAGAATCATATGAACAACCCCATAGTGTTTAGAATACAAGAATCACAAAAGAGATTAACCATGGATGTAGTCCCTAAACGAAGATCAATGATTTTAGGGATCTTAAGAATACACAAACATGTAGATTTGACTCAACCCATCTATGATAATCAATGGAGGCAGAGAAATACATGTGTGTAATTTTAGAATCCTGTGAGTATTGATCATGAACCTCTGTCCCATGTGGTAGAAGATTCCTCCTATAAAGATGACAATGATAAACTACTCAGTGAAGTTTCATCTACCAAGATCTTCTACAGCCTTTTTCACCCTTGAAATTCTCTCACATATGCACTACCCCTGTGAAGGAAGTTTGTGCTTCCAAAATCATAAAGGTAAAAGTGACGGCTGTAGGGAACATTAGCTTCTACTTATAATAGAATCCCTAAAACCTTAATTCATTCCCACAATGGATTGGGCTAAGAGTTTCCTAATCAGAGTGGATCTATAATTGCTTGGGTCCAATGGATCAATTGGTATCAGTTAAGCCCATATTAAAGTTCTAATAATCTTTCACTTGGACTATACTGATACTGATGTCTTTCCATTGACACCTGGCCAAATAATCCCAAGGTTGAACACCACTCAAACAACTTTGATCCAATCAATAATCTCTACTATTGAACAATAATAAAAAATACGCCTCAATATACGATATATAACTATCTAATGTTACAAACAATAGAAAACTATCAATTTAATATATATATATATATATATACACACACACACATATAAGGAAATGATGTCATACCTATGATCACATGAAATATATCTTTCCTTATAGGTCATTTCCTGATCTAAAGATCAGCCTACCTTGAAGACCTCACAGGTAGTAAACTTTGACATTAATCAATACTTAGGCAAACCACCATTTTCTTGAATTAATATCTTACTTCGGCATACCGCCTGTACAGATTTAGGTTAAATACCACCATAAATCACAAACTTTGGCAAACCGCCTATGATAAATCACCACTTCATTAGATTTAAGACAAATACTGCCATAAATCACAAACTTTGGCTAAATACCGCATTTAACTTAACTTACTGTCAATTACTTTAGCTAAGCATTACCAATAAACCGTAACAGACACCACCTTTAAACTTTGACTTTTACCGTCTTTAAACTTTGGCTGTAGCTACCATGATAACTTTGGTTAAATGAGATCATAAACTCCTAATAACCAAGCATATTAAAAATCTCAAAAACACCAACTTCAAAAAATATGGCTCTTGAGTACTTTGTCTATAAATTTGGGTGACATCACCTTTGGAAAAATGTCAACTTTACCTTGAGAAACACACAATTGAACTGAATATACTACTTTTTTGGTTAAATGAGATCATAAACTCCTAATAACCAAGCATATCAAAAATCTCAAAAACACCAACTTCAGAAAATATGGCTCTTGAGTACTTTGTCTATAAATTTGGGTGACATCACCTTTGGGCAAATGTCAACTTTACCTTGAGAAACACACAATTGAACTGAATATACTACTTTGGTGGGTTTTACTCATTCCTATTATGTTTTCCATATTGGAGATGAATATATGTACAAAAGTATATATTGTAATGTGTTTCTTACACAACCATGGGCAACATAAACAAATGAAGCATAAATATACATAAATAATTCAGAGAACAGGATTTAGGACAAAATCATTCCAAAATTACTCCAAAATCATTATAGAACTTAACAGGGTAGCAAAGTTGTTCCTATTTCACTTCAGTTGTGCTTTGATTAGCAACAACAGCTAGTTTAGGTCCCCTAAGAGCTAAAACAAGATCAAATAACCCTAAACAAATCTCAAATCTAAAACATACATGCCAAATAATCGAGCTAGAAAATTTAATATGCACATCTAACAGATAAAGTACATAAGAAATGTACATCTAGCAAATAAACTACACAAGAGTCACAATCGTAACTATATATATATATATATATATCCTTTGGGCTAAAAATGCACTAGTCCTTTTATTAATTCAAATTTACTGTGAAAATACAATTACTTTTGTTACCTAAGGGCTTAGAAACCTCTAGGTTACAGTCTTTCCATCCATGTATTTTCTTTAACTTGAGTGACATCACCTTTGGGTAAATGTCACCAACTTTGCTACGCTTGGAAACACTATAAAAGAATAGGATGTGCCACTTTAGTGGGTTCCACCTAATCTTTTTATAGTTTCCTAGAAATGTATTGTGCAACATAACATGTGCGGAAACTCACACCCAGTTTAATTTTAACATATTTATCCATCATAGGGTGTTTCAAGCAAAACATACAAGCACAAAATGACATGAATATGAATTTACTATATAAACAAGTTTTTAATATCATTGTAATAACAAACCAATGCAAAAACTTAAAATAGTTCTGAAACAAATAAACATGGGTTCCAAAATAGTCCTTTTGCATTAAAAACAATATAGTACACTGAATTTATCCTCCCACTAGCAACCTAGTATATTGAATTTATCCTCCCACTGGTCGAGCCACATAAAACAGCTTAAGGTCCATAATTCTATTCCCACTTGGTTCAACCAGTCATAAATTAATTCATTTATTAAAAAACACAAATTCGTTTATATGTGAAATAGACCAAAACTTGTTTATATAGGCCTAAAACTAAAGAAAACCACACATTTTAATCAATGAACATTCATAAATAGGTTTTCAAAATCAATGGTAGTGTTTGAGAACTTGGTATTGGATTGATCAAAACTGATACTAATCTAACCCAACCAATCTGAATTAGTCCAATCAGATTGCAAAAATAACACATGAAATAAATCTATAACCTATGGTCATAGTCATATAACACTCATCCACACTATTGCTATTAATCAATTGTCCAATACTTTTAGGATAAAATTTTTTGCTTTAAAAGTATAATACCATACTTTTGGTCTGGATTTTCTAGTACAAAAAACTAGGTCTTTGAGGCACATGTAGACCTCCATATATTCAAGCCACTTTTGTAAACATATAATTTAATGGTTTATTATAAGGAAAATGATTAATCCAACATATAATGAAGGCATGTATATATCCTAAGCATGTAATATCAATGAAACTGAAAATAATATTACAATGTTAACCATTAAACATAACCAAAGTGTCAACTGTAACTACGTTCCTAACCTTTGGGTCTAGAATGCACTAATCCACTCAAAAAATGCAATGACTGTGGGAGCTCTTCAACTTCGAAAATTACTACCACCTTTGGGTGAATAGCAACATCTAGGTTAAGGTCTACCTATAGTACACTTATATTTATGCTTATCTTTGATAATGTCATCTTTAGGCGAGCATTACCTAATTCCTGTCAATAATTTTCTATGTCTTTGAAAAAAAGACAAAACTTTTGAGTTGCAGATCCATTGCAGTAACTTTGAATTTTGCCACTTTGCTAGGTTCCATCAATTTCATTACAATAGCTTGCAATTACACTTATCAATTTAAATTTGTGGATTATTTAAACATGAACTAAAAATCATATATAAACAAAGGCATGATCTTTCATTAGCCAGTAAATTAGTTCCTATGCTGACATACAAGTGATGTATAGACTGGTTTTCTTTTATTTCTTCTAATTAAGAGAAATAAAAAGAAAAATAAAAATAAAAACTTCTATACTTGTAATTTCTACAAAACAGTCCCTAAACGTTTATCAAAACTAGGCTCATAATACATCAAAATGAAGAACACGAAAAAATGGGCTTAATGTAAAAAAAAATCACATAAAAAAATTCATCCATATAAGCCTGTATGGTCAATTTAAGGCATGCCGCCATAAAATGATTTTAGTTTTGGGTGTGAACCAAACCAAATCGAAATAGACCAAACTGGGATGAACTGAACCGGTTCATGCAAGTGGGAGGTGGTTCGACCCAAATGGGTCAAATCTAGGCCCATGGGTCAAAATACGGGTCAGTGGGTCGGGTCAAAAGTTGCTAGTCAAACTTTGACTAGATTGGTCAACAGGACCATTGGGTCTATGGCTACCCAATGGGTCAACTCGGTCATACAACCCATTAGATAGTCAACCTGGTCCAACTCGAAAATCCTAACCGAGTTGACCCAGTGATGACGAGCCTTACTTTTTTTTTCAAAAAAAAAAAAATTCTCTCCTCCGACAGACGGCTTTCGTCAGTGCGTGACGATGCGTTCGGCTGACTCTGGCAACATGCCATGTACCGTCATCATCTCCTTGTCCCCTACAACTTTCATGATGAAATTTTTTCGATCTGGGACATTTAGACGACAGTAAAATTACGATTTTCATGAATTTGGACCCAAACCCTATACAAAATTGTTTTTTAATTGATTTTTCTTAATTCTAGCACAAAAAGGGTTGACTTCAATTGTTAGGGATTATACTCCATAGAATCATATGAACAACCTCACAGTATTTAGAATATAAGAATCATAAAAGAGATTAACCATAGGTGTATTCCCTAAACCAAGATCAATGATTCTTGGAATCTTAAGAATACACAAACATGTAGATTTGATCCAACCCATCTATGATAATCAATGGGAGCAGAGGAATGCATGTATGTAAATTTAGAATCTCATGAGTATTGATTACCAACCTCTATCCCATGTGATTGAAGATTACTGTCATGAAGATGACAATGAAGAACTACTCAGTGGAGCTCCATCTGCTAAAATCTTCTGCAACCTTTCACTTTTTGAATTATCTCACATATGCATTACTCCTATGAGGGGAGTCCATGCTTCCAAAACCATTAAGGTAAAAGTGACGACTGCAAGGATCATTAGCTTCTATTTATAACAGAATCTCTAAAACCCTAATTTATTCCCACAATAGATTGGGCTAGGAGTTTTCTAATTAGAGTGGGTCTATAATTGCTTGGACCCACTGGATCATCCAGTATCAGTTAAGCCCACATAAAAATCCTAACAATAATGGCACTAACATCAAATAGCCCATGCTAATAAGCCAGAAACTAAGTTATTAAAACACTTGTTGGTTCTTAAGGTAATGCAATTAAAAAACCAATACATGATTATAAGCCAATTACAGTTTCAAGTTTCCTCAATAACAACAGTGTAAGTGAATGCTTTCCACATGTTTCAAAGCCTACTAATTTCAAAAAAAAGAGATGTACAATGCAATCGGTATCATAACCCAGTAAGGCAGTAACTCCACCATACACCATCCCTCTCTCTCGGGTTCAATTCCCATGAGGAAACTAAACACCAGAAGCTCTCTCTCTCTCTCTCTCTCTCTCCTTGGCAATTACACCTCTCCATCATAAATGCTATTGCACCCTCTCTATGCGCTCTACAATTACAATTACTTCTCGCTGCCACATCTTCTACACCTGTTCATCTTTCTGCTTCCCCCTCTCTCTCTCTCTCTCTCTCTCTCTCTCTCTCTCTCTCTTCTTTTTAGTTTCTATTCTCTTCTTTCCCTTTTTTTCCTTTATCTCTTCACTCTCTTTCTTTTGACGGTTAATTTCTAATCTATCTCCTTCATGGTTTTCCCTTTCCTTTTATGCCTTTTTAAAAGAAGATCAATTATAGAGAGAGAGAGAGAGAGAGAGAGATTACCCTTCAGAGCTTTCAAAATCAGCATTTGACGGCCCCTTCGCGATGGAAAGTGAGTAATGATGTAATGGGTTCACAGAGATTAGATATTAGAGAGGGAATAGGCATAGGGAGTTGAGAGATGGAGAGGGAGAGGTAGAAGAACTGTAGAAATTAAGAAATTTACCTCTATGTTGTACCGTGTAATTCTCTCAAATCTGTCTCTACAGTTGTTATATATAGATGTTATATTTAAGAAACCTTGTCGATTTAGAAGATAATAGCCAACGTGAATCCTATAGCTAGTGTAAATCCTATTTACACTAAACTTCCCCAAAAATCAAGATCATATATTTTTTTCTTGCTAAGGATAATATATTTTCCAAAGGGGTGTCAACGGGTCGATTCGGTTAGCGTTGAGTCAATTTTGGTGTGGGAATGTTGAAACCGAAACCAAACCAATAAGGAAATTTCGATTTTGGTTTGGTTTCGATTTTAGTGCGGTTTGGCTTCGGCCTATCTTCGGTTTCTTATATTGGTTTGTAATCAAGTTGGTTTTGGTTTTTATCCGGTTTGGATTCGACATTCCATACGGTTTCTTAAAAAATTTTGGTTTTTTTTTTTTTTTGAATTTTGGACTATTTTTGATTTCTTATCGGTTTGGTTTAGGTCAGTCCCGATTTTGAGCCAATTTTGGTTTGGTTTCGGGTTCATCTGATTTTCTGGTGTGGTTTGGTTGGTTTTGGGGTTGCAATACTCCAAACCGAAACCAAACCAATAAGGCTTCGGTTTGGTTTGGTTTGTCTGGGCTATTATTGGTTCAGTCCGATCGGTTTTATCTGTTCGATTTAGGGTTTGACACCCCTACTTTCTATGTAAGAGATTACACATATAATAACTAATTAAATATGATCCTAGAAATTAGGAAATCAAGAGGTGTGCAAGTGAAACTCCCCTCTCGATTAGTACTTTCCTTTTCTTTTTTTTTTTTCTTTTTTTGTAGAGACCCATCAAAATTCAAAACACTTTAATACTAGGTGCCGGTTAACCATCGATTTTCTGGTTCTAAACCGAACCGAACCAAAATTATGGCATATAAAACCAAAATTGGATCGTATTCCTACGGTGTGGTTCGATTTTGTTATAACCGATCGATTTCAGTTCCGGTAAACGGGTTCGGTTATATTTTGACACCCTTACCATTATTCTTGTCTACTCTCTCATTTCCAAAAACTACAGATTTGTTGTTTGCAATTTGGTAGGACTTTAGCATTAATCATTGAAAAATTAATTTTGTGTATATCTCTCTCCTCTTATTTCCTCTCTTTCTCATAGAATCCCATTGCACCTTCATTTCCTTTCTCCCACCAAATTATACCCCTCTAAGAATGGCATATTCTATTATTTCTTCCTTTCCCTTTTCTTGCCAACCCAACTCACAGCATGTGAGACCCACCCTTACAAATTTCTCATCCCTTTTTACCCTTCAAATAGAAGAGGCCTAAGAGATTTTTTTTTGGTTTCTCTTTCCCTTTTAAACAAAATTTTATAGTACTAATATGAAAAAATTGAGACTTCACAAAGAAATTGTGGCCTAACATATGATATATGTATTAATGATTAACATAACATATCTATTTTGAACCCAGCCCAAAAAAAAAGCTATACCCATGGTAGGGGTATTAAGGTGTAGGGTGTCAATCGGTCTGGCTGGGATGATCTCAATTGGGCTTGGTAGGCCTGTACCTTGCACCGTGATCTGCCTATTTAATGAATGAGTCGGGTTCGATCAATCTCGTGTCAGGCTCGGTCAGGTTCTGGGCTTTAACCAGGCTTCTCAGGCTAATCGGATTGTAATTGGGCTTTAAACGGATTAATGCACCAATAAAACCTTAAATGGTCTTTTGTCTTAGATTTAAGAAACTTTAATTTATTTTTTAAAATCAACAACAATTTAGAAAAGGCTTTACACTTAATTACATTCAAAATTTGATAAAAATACCAACATATATCTCATTTTACCCCCCCAAAAAAAATATATATACATAAAAATAGTAGGGCTAAGCGTGTCATGCCAAGTCGGGCTCATAAATGGGGCAAGCCAATTGGGGTGCCAATCAGGGTTACCCCTCGCACCATGTACTACTTGTTTGTAAATATGTCGAACTTAATCAGGTAGATCCACGTCGAATCATAAATGTGTTGGACTCGATCGGGCTGAAAATTAACACATGTCAATTGTCAAATAAGGTATTGGGTCATTAGCCTTACCTTTGTCCGCAACCGGCACAAAAACTTAACCCATAGGATAAGATCTTTTCTCCCCTTACCTTGCCTTACAAAAATAAAGATAAGAAATATTTACAAAGAATGTGTACTCTCCATGATTTAGGAGATGACATGTTCTTGGTGTTTAACAAAGAAACATGTTTTTTTAAGGTTCTTATAAAAAAACAAAAAAATAAGACATATTTTTAAGGTGGCAAGCGCAAAACATCAAACGAATTAGTTGTCATTACCCTTTTTTTTTTCTTTACTAAACATTAGTTGTCATTTAACAAAATAGTACTCAAAGAAGAAAAAGAAAGTCATGAGTGAAGACTGATTTATACATAGCTTTAGGGTGTGTTTGGTAAGCATTCTCATCTTAAGAATATAGAATATATTCTCAATTAAGAATGTAAACATGTTTGATTAAAATGCATACTTTAATTTAAGAATATTTAGGCATTTCATGGAAGACCTCAGGAGAAAGACACAAGGAAGAGGAACCCAGAACTCTGGCGACTGTTTTGAATTCGACTCAAGCAGCCTCATTTGAATTTGTGGCACAAGAATAGTGTTCCTAGCTGCATTTCCTTCGGGGAATTAAAAATTTCCTTATAAATAAAGATTCCGGTATAATAGGGGTTCTTGATTCTTGTGGGAATGGCATGTGTCAGAAACGTGGATGGCTCTGTAACTTGTGGAATTCAACCCAACTCTAAAACCAACGGCACTTGTAGAAGTTTCATAAAACCCACTTTTTAATACCAAAACCATCTGCTCTCCCGTATCCGTCCACTCTCGATCTGTATATATTATGATGGTATATCCCTCTCTCTCTCTCATTTGTTAGTCTCGTTTGATGTGATCCACCCCAATTTTTTGCTTCTTACTTCTTATATAGCCTCTCTCCTCTTGCTTTAAAGATTTTATTTCTAAGGACTTTATGATTTGGACAAAGCGAAAGATCTTGGAAAGCTGATAGAACCCATTCAACGAAACCCAAATGAGTAGTTTCTGCAATTCTATGAAAATTACTCAAAACCTGCAGCAATTGATACATCTTCACTAGAATTCCATTCTTCACTTTCTAGGTCCTTGGAACTAAATTCCAATCTCTTATTATTCTTACTATAGACACCAATAGAATGTCAGGAGGAATGATTGGGGGCATGGCTTTTGTAGTGATGCATCTGCATCAAAAGCCACAGCAGCAGCAGCAGATGTTGAGCTTTGCCACTCACGAGAACGGTCTTTACTCGCAGTCTCAACAAGCAATAATGAAACAACAAGCCTATTCTTGCAATACCAAAGAAGCAGCAGTAGCAGCAACAACAGCAATAATGGAGCGACGAAGATGATCCCGGTTTCAAAGGCAATGATGGTGGCAGAAGAGATGGGAAGAAGAGAGCATCGGCATGGTAGAGGATGAAATGGACCGACAACATGGTGAGGTTCCTCACCATGGAATTGTCTTCTATATCGGGGATTATGGTGGCGGCAAAACCACTGACCCTTCCAGTTAAAGCGTCGAAATGAATCAAAATCGTCGGGAGTTTTGAGAGTCAAGAGCTGGGATTCGAGATTCGAGATTCGAGATTCGAGACTGGAGAAATGAAGGATAAGTCAAAATGAGAAAGTGGAATGTTTTTTTTTTTTTTTTTCTTATCCAGAACAAGGTCCGGTCTTGGCCTCATTTTAGAAATATAGAATGAGAATGTGTAAAAAATAGCATTTCTATCATTCCAGAACACATTCTAAACCTAGCATGGGTCTAAGAATGCATACCAAACATAATCTTAGGATAACTTACATGTCCATTCCATTTTCATTTGGGAGCCAATTGTTTATTACGAGACTTGAGAAAATTAGGATATTGGACTCCACATGTTAAGGGGTGAATAAAAGTATAGTGAAATGAGAAAAATGTTGCATTACCTCAGTAGTTTTGGTTGTCATTATCCAATGGAGGGGGATATTATTTTGGTTATGTTTGGTATGTATTTCCATTCACACAACATAGAAGGCATTCCTGACTGCTATTTCGGTACATGTTTGGCTAAAATGCATTCTTTATTTTTTTTTAAATTCTTAGGCTCCGTTTGTTTGATAGATAAAAAGGATGCAAAACTTGTGAAGGTGAGTCCCACATGTTATAGGTTAGGTTAACAAGGAATGAGAACAAAAGAAATAATAGAATATGTAATTTTAGTGAGGTTCATCTCTATGGGAAGGAGACGATATGGAAGTGGGTTGAAATTCTATGGAAAAGAGAGGAAATAGGAGGAGGAGGAGGTAGGCACCAAAACAAATTTTCGATGAAGTCATACCAATTTGGTATGACTCTGGAAGAGAATGGAATGGAAAAAGTTAATTATCACATCAGCACACAACAATTATTGCATTAAATGATCTTGTTTGATAAGTTTTCTACCCACTTTATCTAAACACTCATATTTGTAGTAGTTAGTGGGAACAAGTACAAGGTTCCTACCCTTTTTTAACCATCTTCACTTTTCTCCCTCAAATAAATAGGGCCTTAAGAATTTTATCGAACATTTCAAGACTCCCTTTTCATTAATGTGCAAATTGTTTTAATGAACCCAGTTTTTGGTAGCCTAATGAATGTGCATTATTATAATCATCTAGAACAACCGCAGAGTGTAATGCACACTCTGGCTTTGGATATGAAGCATTTTGTGGGGCCAAGGAAGAAGTGGAGGAGAAATACAATGAGTTTTCAGAGAGGGAGGAAACTTTCACAACAAATGAGAATGGCAATCTCTACAGTGGAGCAAACTAGAGAACACATAAGGCCCACAATAATGAGCAACGACTATATCTCTGATGCAGCGCTCTTTGATTATCATGTGTTAAAGTTGTGCTTAACAAGGCAGCTAAATGTGCTGCTTAGTTATGTAATACTAGCCAGAGCAAGCGAACTAAAAATGGCTCATGACTAGCCTTTTTTTTTTTTTGCCTTATATGTTTAATTTCGATTGGATCTCCATTCTCCCCACCTCAATTAAATACTTCGAGCAAATAATAGTCATGAAATGAACCTGAAAGGGATTGGTTGAAGGGGTGACCTCAAGAGGTTCACCTCGGCGATAGGTTCAAGCACTGGGAGAGCTCTTGAATGCAAGAGAATGGTGGAGGTCTAATGAGTGGCATTGTAGAAGTTAGAGAAAGCATAAGAAGAGCTGAATGGCTGAAGAGAAGAGTAATGAAGGCCCAAAATGAATGGTTCTAATTGTTATCTAGGGTTTTCGATCTGTTTTAGAAGCTATGGAGCTTCAAGTTGCAGAAGATTGTCAAATGTGAGGTAGAATAGTGGAGATCTCTTCCCCTTTTTGTATTCGCTTTACTATAATATCTGGAGTTGCAACCATAGAAATGTGAAACAAGAGAGATTGCTTCTGAAGTTACACGATTAATGGGAATGTGAGTGGGTGTCAAATATTGGATATGTGTGTCCATCAAACCTGATTTATTAATAAGACTATTTATTTTCATTATGTATAGCATTTATTTATTGGGCTTATAAGTTGTTTCATGGATTGTTCCCAAAATTTATTGCTAAGGATAAAATAGGACATCCTGTTCATATGGTCATTACCTTGTATGTTACCAGGGATATGATTCCAGTACATAAATGTGAGCATACATATTATGTGTATAAAGAAAAGAATCTGGTAAAAATCTCACATGTATTGTTGGATAACCTAGAGTATGTGAATAGGTTATTAGTAGTGGATTTAAAAATTTCTCGCATGTTGAAAATTTTAGGTGTGATTGAATAATCATAATCAATACCAAGATTTATAGTGATTCAACTCATCTCAAGTCTACTCCATTCCTCACAAGTTCCACTTGAGATGTATTACACTAATTCTTTCCCTTTCAATATAATAGGAGGGGAGGAAACACATTTACAACTTTTTTTCATGATAAGAGGATCATTTACAAATAAAAAGTGACTTTTTAATCTCTTTATAGTTAGAAAGGGACCTTACATTTAAGGATTAGAGGATCCTACACACTTGTCCAAGTACAGTCTAGAACAATTACGTAAATAAGTCCACTCCTAGAGTTAAACCAACTCTTAGGCTAAAACAAGAATTCAAGTAGAATAGAATTTGAGTATTACCTCGTGCAGTGCATGATATGCAAGTATGCAATAATAAACAAGAATGTTGTTAATGCACCTTGATGGCTCTCAAGATAGATGTTAAATATTGTGGCAGACTTGTATGAAACACTTGAGTTCTTCTTTGAAGGAGATCACAAAGAACAAACGTCGAACTCAAGCAACGAACGCCCTTCTCACTTTTGGTTTTTTGATAATGATGCTCAAAAGAGAGAATTAACTGTAATTTAATCAGCCTAAAGTGGGGTATTTATATGGATGATTAGGGGTCTTAATTTGGGTAAGAAAATATTTAAGATTGGGTTCAAATTGTGTCCTAACGAACACTTTTTACCTCTACCAAAATTCGGTCGTTACCGGATAAAATATCCATTGGGGTAATAGATCTATTGGAGTTTAAAAAATAATTGTTGGAGAAGTCCATAGACCATCTGGTAGGCATCCGGTTAGCCTGAGATCTTACTAGGAGGCATTTGGCAAGGTGCCAATTGTTATACCCGTGCCCAAAAACCCAGGTTAATTTCAACTTTTGGACATAAAATAATGCAACTCAAGTGACAACCACTAGTAATTTGTGGATTTACCTGGTTTAAATAGTAAAATATGCCAGGAGGTGGGGTCCACACACTGGAAACGCCTTAGAAGGGTCTCATTCAACTTAAATATCCATTTCCACACAAAGGGACAAGTTTGGCCTTCACCGGTGAACACCTTCAGTGAATACATAAGCCAAAACTGGGTTGTTTGGTCGTGGGGCCTGAGCCCTCACTCTTATGCACCTCAAACAACTCCCAATAGTTGGGACAACATATTGGAGAATAGATTAATATATTGGGACACCCCAATGTGGGCCTATTAGTGCCAAATGACGGATTAACCCAGTAGTGGGTGAAAACCCATTTTTCCTCCAAATGGTACTTAGGCAACTTAGTGGCTATGAATAAAAGCCATTGCCTTTTATTTCTCCACCTACCAAAGAAAAAGAAAGAAGAGGAACAACAAAGGAGGACAAAGGAGAGCAAGGGAGGAGGAAGAAAAGGGGAGCAAGGGGACTGCCCACCCATTCAAGGTAAGGCATCTCTCTCTCTCTACCTTCTAAGTAATTGTCCCTCTCTCTCTCTCTCTCTCTTCCATTTCCACTCTCTAGTGAACTAATGGGAACCGCCCCAACTAAGTCTCACCTCCCCACTCACTAAACTTATATATTGGGAATGGAATTTGATGTTAGGGACTTGTCTTAGCAAGATCTATGGTTCAATTTGATCCCATGAACCCTCACTAGTGAAATCCCCATTTTAGACCCCAATTTGGTCAAAGCAAAACCTAGAAATGGAAAAATTACCTAAAACCCACCTTCTCACTTGTCAAGGCTATAAATGGGAGAGGGGTTTAGTGTAGTAGACGTATCCTAGTAAGATTGATGGATCAATTTGAGTTCATGAACCCCCCTAGTGAAATCCCCAATTTGGGTGCCTAAACCTTAGAAATGGTGGGTTTTTCCCAAACCCTCTATACTCCACCATTCAAACCCAAAATTGGATTGAAAAAAATAAAATTAAAAATGGATATAGTGGATTGGGCTGACCACATAAGCCATTGGTGGTCACCACATAAATCCTCAACCAAAATTCCCTAATTTAGCTTAATCGCATCTTGAACTTTGAGCGATTTGGTTGCATTGTGTAAACCTATTTTAATTAAACCATTAATTACACTCAATCCAAGCTAATTGAGGTGGGTGAATATCCCCCATATATAAATCAACCCTATAGGCATAAAATCCCCAATTTGGGAATGATTTCAAAGAAAAGGGAAAATAGGAAATGAAGCTAGAACATGTGCGTAGGATCCCATTTTCCTATGGATGATTTATTTTCTTAAAAATCTTATGTATCCTAGGAATAAAATCAAGAAGTGACAGGACAACGCAACACGAGGTCATCGGCTGTCCATCATCACCTAGGACTCAAGGTGAGGGATTTTGTGTTATTTTATGGAGTGTTTATAACATGTCATCCACGCATGCATTCATAGTAGTTGCATGTTTAACTTGTTTTCCTGATTGCATGTTAAATTATGGATATGGATGATATTATTGTTTATAATATGATGCATTGCAAATGATAAACTTGCTCTATTTGGTGAATGTGATGTTGCGTGATAATATGATAGTGTGTGGATGAGTATGGCTATGATGTGGAATGTGGCATGTTAAAATGCATTTGGTTAGGAGAATAACCACCCTAATGCTACACCCCTTGCCAGTAGGGGGTAAGGTACTGGCTATCCTACAACTCTGGTGACCGATGGGTTTTTAGGGAACATGGCTGCAGGATGGTATTATTCGTTAGGGGTTTGCAGGGTGATTGATTTTCTGGGACCTGCAAGCTCTTGACTCGCAATTAGCATATATTGTTGGGTGACAGATGGGTACTGGTTTTCTGGGACCAGGGATATCTCCTATGTTGCAGTAGCACTAGTACCCTCTGGGGACTTAGAATAAGTGGATTAGGAAAAACAACCGAGTGCTACACCCCTATAGCACGGATGACTGATGTGCTTGATTCTGGGACCGTGGTATAGGGTGATATTATTTGTTAGGGTTTTACGGGGAAATCGATCATCTTGATTCCGAGACCTACAGGCTCTAGACTCTCAACTAGCGTATATCGCTGGGTGACCGATGTGCTTGATTCCGGGACCAAGAATATCTCCTATGTTGCAGTAGTACTCAGACCCTAATTTGAATTAATTTTATTGATAGACTTTTATAATATAATCTAAATCATATTGGCATGAGGTATTAGCTGTCCTATAGCTCAGGTGACCGATGTGCTTGATTCCGAGACCTACAAGCTCCTAACTCGCAACTAGCATATATCGCAGAGTGATCGGTGGGTACTGGTTTTCTGGGACCAAGGATATCCCCTATGTTGCAGCAGTACCCAGACCCTAACATTTAATTAGTTTAGTGGACGGACTTGTGTGATAATAATCCAAAGCATAATTGCATTCATTAAATCCTTTTGTTCCATTATGTTTCTTCATATGTGTATTTGTTCCATCTTGCAAATTTATATTGTTGTAATCTATGATTGTTTGTGTATGTGTGCACCCCTCAGTGAGCTTCGTGGAAGTTCACTCCCGTTGTTGCCCCTTTTTAGATGTTGATTCAGGTAATCGTTTAGAGTTTGTGGATGAAGAGCTAGCTATGCCCGAGGACGGATGTGTTTGTGATGATTGTGCCTATGGGGCACATTGAGGACGAATGTAACATTTTCTATTTTGATTTTTTGTGTATCTATATACTTGATGTAGCCCTAAGGGCATAATCGTAATTATGACTTTTGTTGTGAAAACTCTTTTAGTAAATATGATCAATATCATTAGACTTCACCAGTTATGTATAATCGACTATTACTATTATTTTGTGATCGTAGAATCATTTCATAAATTTATACACTTAAAGTACTATGTCGTGGATCCTAGATGGATTGTGGACACGTGTGTGTGTTCATGTCACCAGCCCTCGGGTGAGTGGGGCAGGGTGTGACACCAATACAGTTTAATGGTTACTAGATGGCTTCTATTAGCCAAAGTTTGATGAAATCTGTAAAAACAAAAATCGGTAGTTACCAGTTCTTACTAGTATTTACTAGTAGACCTATGACTTTTTGCCCTCTACTAAAACAGCTATAGTTTTTTTGCACAAATTTGGCTAACCTGATTCAAGTTGTGCTGGTTTCAAAACTCAAGGTTCTACATTTTTACAAAACAAAGTGTTTTATGATTTAATCATTATGAATGACTAAAATTCCCTCAAGTGGGTACCTTACTTTTAACTCAACAATTGGTGTGACTTGGCATATCCAACGCATTATAGGTCTAAAGGCACAGTCAATGGGCACCACCTAGAGTCACTAGGTTAATTACAATACATATATGCAAAATGTGATGCAGTGTAGTGCATGCAATGTATGTGCTATTATATAAGATTTTATACAATATGTCTTCAACTTGACTTCTCGTAGGCCGTCTTTAGCATCTTCACATTGTCATATACACTTGATATCTTCAAGTCCTTGATGCCTGGGATTATGACATGATCGCAAGTCTTGACACTTGAGGTCTTCAAGTCTAATATCTTAAGGGTCTTTGATATATGTCCCATGTTGAGAACTTACCTTCACATAACTTGATAGATACTTATTAGCATATCCATTTGTTTGTTATAAAACCAACATTGGAGTCAAGAACCGGAGGTGAATGGGTATCCCCAACCTATATTGCTATCAGTTGTATGAGGAAGAGATTCATATCCATTACTTAACCTTAGACCTGTGAGATCATATTCGTTATAGTATTGTATCAGGTGTTATTCAACAAACTATATATCGATGCATTGGACACGTCGTCTCACATTGTTAATGAAAGAGATGGTCAACATAGGATCCACTACCTTTAATTGGAGAACATCGAGAATATAGAATGTTTGTGCTTGATCAAACAAAACTCTGGTACCAGTGTCATTTTTATAAATTGTTTACAAATTTATTTTAGAGGAAATTACATTTCCCTCCCTTGTACTTTGCCTTAATATCACTTTCCCCCCACGTGCTTTGAAAAATACCACTCCCTTCCCTTGTACTTTAAAGATTCTATCAATTATACCCCTTCCATTAGAAAGAGCCGTTAAGTGATGACATCATCTTTACTTTATGCTTTAAAATACTCAAATTACACTTATATAATGTGGAATACCAAGATTAACCTCCTAAGAGCACTATAGGCCCTGAGTTCTCTTGTTCGAAGATGCTGGTGGCTTTGGGTTCAGACAATTCTTGAAATGATTAGTTGAAGACGCATTCAAGTCATGTGGAATTCATCTCCCTTCAGGGGATCACCATCCACCATCAGCATTATCACCACCATGGTCCCGATGAAGATGTTGATCGCAGTGTAGCCAAGCCCCAATACAGAGACTGCGGCCACTGCATCAAGAGCCGGTCTCACTGGGTTTGTAAGTTTTTGTTGGTTTTGGTTGATGGGTTTTTGTTATATCTGCGTGTAAACCTTCTTCTCTTCTCTGTTCATGGATCTTTTCAGTTCTTATTGAGTTTTTGGTAAATGGGTTTTGCTTCTTTGTCTGGTTTTAGAGAATCTGAATGAGAAGAAAATTACCCTTTTTCTGGCCCTGCATTCCATTTTGTGGATGCAACAGGATTCTAGGTTAGCGCCATTTGTGTGATTTTTGAGAATTTTTTTTTTTTTTTTTTGGCATCTGGGAATTAAAGAGATGATGCTTGGCAGTAACGAAAGGAAAAAGGTTTGGTGTTTCTCCTTTTCTTCTATTTTGATTCTAATGCCTGGAAAAATCCTTTTTCCTTTTTTTCTCCTTCATGGCTTAATCCCCTTCTTCATTCTTTTCGTCTTTTGAACGGATCATAACTTGGGAAACATTTAATCAGTTTAGTCAAATTTGCTTCTTGATGGGTTCATGCCACCAATCCCAAGTTTTCACTTTTTATGCCTTTTTCAGTTTTATTTACCAAAATATATTTAAAACATGGGAGAAGAAAGGAATGAAGAAGATGGAAGAAGACCCAAACTGATTCCTCAGTGAGTGTTAGCAACTTCTATCCTCTTGATGTTGTCCTCTTAAATCCAACAAAAATCTTGGTTTATTTGGGACCATGACAAAGTTTCTTCTTCAATTTCTTTGGTTCCCTCCCCCCTTTTCACCCATGATCCATCAACTGAGTACAGATTTAAGTAAAAATATGCTACTTCTCCAAACCTTAACCCCTTAATGTGGGTGATTTCATTGGCAAACCCTTTCTTCCTCCTCAAGATTTTCAGCTGAAGCACTGCAAGCACAGCAAGCACCTCTACAATTGTTTGTGACTCCGACTAAGAGACCTTTTCCATTATCTCGTTTTTTTTTCCATCACAGCCACCGAACCGCATGGATTCTGATTTTCTATCCCACATTTGAAGCTTGATTTGTGGTTTAGGTTGAAGTTATAACAAGGGTAATAATGTCCTTTACATTGCATTTTTAATACTGTTAACGATTAATGGGACGATTGATAGAATCTTTAAAGTACAGGGGAGAGGAGTGGTATTTTTCAAAGTACGTGGGGTGAAAGTGGTATTAAGGCAAAGTACTGGGATGGGGAATGTAATTTTCTCTTTATTTTATTATATGAAAAGTAATATTTTATTTATCAAATTTATTTAAAAAAAATTTCGCATCGAATTATGTTCACATAATCTCTGAAATACATATGTACAATAAGTTGGGATTAGACAATATTAAATTGCATGTCGTGTAGCTCATTATGTTATATTGAAAAAATAGAAGATCTTATATGCAAATTAAAGAGTTAATATTGCATAACAATATTTGAGATATTGAATGATTTTTTTTTTTTTTTTTTTTTTTTTTTTTTGTGATAGTGTATACAATTTGATTTGATTATATTATCGCATATAATAGGAAAGGTATCAATCACTTTTAGATTTAGAGAGAAAAATAGAGCCAAAAAAATTGGAAGCTCCTTCCTCTCTCTCTCTCTCTCTCTCTCTCTAATATTAGTTTCTAAATAATAGCTTCTTTATAAAGTAGGTATCAGTTTTTTTATTAAATTCTCACAATCGACACTCTCTCTCAAACTCTCATGACCCCTATTATCAAAAAATAAAAAAATAAAGGCAACCCCCTCCTATCGGTATAGGATTCTTTCCCTAGAGCCAAGGACCAAAGAGTGATCCCACAACTAAACTATTAAATTTACCTATTTTGAAGATATATTACTTTTAATTAACTTTCCTATTTATAAGGAAACTATTTTGGGAAGGACAATTTAAGGAGATTGTGCTATAATATATTAGTTTCTTTATTAACTTCTAACAATCTACACTTTCTCTCAAACTCACATGACCCCTAATATCAAAAAACAAATAAATAAAAACAACCCCCTCTTATGGTTAAAAACATACAAATTTATCTATTTTGAAGGAGATATTACTTTTAATTAACCTTCTTATTATAAGGAAACTATTAAATTATCTATTGTGAAGGAAACAGTGCTTTTAATTAAAATTTCTATTTATAAGCCTAGGGATCAAAGAGTAATTCCACGGTTGGGAGGAGCCGGATCTTAAAAACATACAAATTTACCTATTTTGAAGGAGACATTACTTTTAATTAACCTTTTAATTTATAAGAAAATTGTTAAATTTACCTATTTTGAAAGAGATATTATTTTTAATTAAATTTCCTATTTATAAGGAAACTATTATGGGAAGGACAATCTAAATTAGATCATGCTATTAGGAGCTCCGTTTTTATACTCTTTCTCTAACATTAATTTCTGAATAATTAGTTTAAGCTCTTGGTATTATTTTAGGAAGGGCACTCTTCTATCTCTCTTTCTATTTTTTCCTTTTTTAGATGTTAAGATTCCTCTCTCACTAAATCACAATATAAAACTAGCAAACCAATAGTAAACTAAAACTTACTAAAAGAAAAACACAAATTATTATAAATATATAGGGCTCTACAGTATGTTAAAATTACAATTGTTTTACGATATTCATCACTCTAACTTTTAGTTTATTCAGCTAAAGAAAAAAAAACAACAATAGGGTTAACAATGGGAAAAGGAAAAAGATCTACAACCAGGTTACAACCTCTTTTCAAGCTTCAAGTTCTCGGACTGAAAGAAGAAGGCGAAGTTGCTAGTGGTATGACTCTCTCTCTCTCTCTCTCTCTCTCTCTCTCTCTCTCTCTCTCACACACACACGAATTTTCATGTGCACCTTTACTAGTATATATATCGTTTCTGGTTTGTCTCGGATCAATCATAAATAATGTAAGAATGAAAAATAGTTACTTTCATGCAAATCTATGGAGGCAAGTTGTATCGCATCACCACAGCAGGCCATGTGTATGCTTTATAGTCATCATCTTGAATAAATTGAACTCGTCCCTTGCTAGCATAAGCCTCACATTATAAGGATCATTACTGAATTCTGGATGTCGCTTATCGAATTCCTTTCATACTTTAGAATTAACTAGGTATGATAATCGTTGGTCATATGTACATTGTTCATGATGCCATCACATACTAGAAGATGTTTTTATCGACATATATATCTTTGTAGTTTTGGGATAAAAGGGGAATGACATTATGTTTTACAGGGATTTTTCTTGTCACCTAACATATACTATGATGTGTCGCATTTATAGAAAAATTTGGTAGCGGCTAATTCCTTTTAATATAACAAACAATCATTGGAGCACACATCAATCTTTTCATAACTAAGTTTCTTTCAATAAGTCTAGCAATATTGAGAATATGCTTTGTCACTCTAGATGTAGAGGCACTTATATATATATATATATATATAATAGCAAACTTGCACGTGGAGGCATTCGTTAAGTGGCAGATTGAAAGTACTTTTAACCCACGAGTTTTATATATTTCTACTATTAGAAAGTACTATTAAGTTTTAACCCATAAATATTTTTTCCTAATTTTTCACAAAGAGAATAATTAGATGGAGTAGATTGGTGGTTGATAACCTGGTGGAAAACGTGATTGCAAAAACCAAAAAAAAAAAGAAAATAGAATGATGTATGGAAAAAACTTTAACGGAATTACTCCCAAAACTCACATATATTTACTAAAATGCAATTTTTACTTAAATATTTACAAAAATGCAAGTTTTTAATAAAATTTCAATGAATTTTCCAATGCAAGTTTCTTAACAAAATTTCCATCTGAGCTTGGTGGCAACATTTTAGTAGCCATGGCTAGACTATAGCTT
>NW_024868439.1:52002-56666 GCF_013358625.1 Macadamia integrifolia
GCATAATACATGTTATCAATAGCTTTTTTTAACAAATTCTTTATGCAAAAGTGTTTAAAAAAATGTTTCCTATCTATTTATGTGTGAATCTTTAGCGTATCTTAGTGTATCTCCGATACGATACGATACCTTCCGATACGTATCTTAATTTTGGCCGATCGATACGGCGACCGATACCGATACTTTAATCCTTGGGTATATCTCTCTCCATAGATTTAATTCTCTCTCTCTCTCTCTCCGCCCCCTTTGTGCACCATGTTTTTTTCATCCTATAAGAGATTTAAATATGGAGAGAGAGATTTTAGGAGCTGTTTTTTTAGGGTATATCTCTCTCCATAGATTTAATTCTCTCTCTCTCCCCCTTGTGCTCCACATTTTCTTATATCCCTCTTTTGTTATTTTTTTATTAAATAATTATAGAGATTTATATGGAGAGAGAGAGAGAGAGAGAGATAATAATTTTTTTTTCATCTTCCATTTTGAGGGGTTTTTGGTCATTTGGATTTTTTTTTTTTTTGTGTTTTTTGGTCATTTGGAGAATTTTTTTGGTAGATGTCAATGGTTTTTTTGTCTTTTTGAAAAAATATACTAAAGACAGGGAGTACGTACTTTTTAATAGTAGTATGATATAGGGAGAGGGATAGGAATGCTAGCAGGATACCCAGGTGTCAGGTATGCTAGCGAGATTTTAACCATAGGATTTGAGAGAACTGTTAGATTGAGAGAAAAGGTCTAAAGCTTCAATCCACAGATGTTATACCTTATCTCTCCCCTAATTCTATCTCCACCCTCGGTAGCTAAGCCAGAACGTCGCCACGCCTACGTTCTCCCTTCTGCAATGGTTCTATCTCTACCCTCGATCTAACGATTCAAGCCATGCCGGTGTTCTCCCCTTTGTAATTGTTCTATGAGGTCTAACGATTCAAGCCACACCAGAAGCAACGTTCGTATAGTTTCGGATGTCTTTGGGATCATCTGATGCTCCCCTCTACAATTGTTCTATGATGGTCTAACAATTCAAGCGACGCTAGAAACCTATGCTTTAAGTCCATTAAATCGACTAGAAAAGTTTCCTTCTCCTTCCTTAGGTAACCATCACCCCCATTCACCCTCCCTTCCCTCTGCTCTCAAGGTCATACTGTGGTTCCCAAAACCCTCCACCCTGAATAGCACCGCCCTCTCTCTCAGTCTGATATTAATAGGGCTAATTGATTCTTCTAATGAGCTCACCGACAAGCCCAAATCTTGTCAAAAGCAATCAAAGATTTATTTATTTTCTAATAAAAAGGATTCCCACCCCATCGCAAGATCCCAGCTTTTACATTGTTTTGATTCTCTGTTTTGGACATCAAATGTTGTTCTCTTCGAAACCCTCACTATCTTGTTATGGGTATGGTCCGCCCGTAGTCCCTTTTCCTAGTCTCAGTGAGGGATTCATCCCATCAGCCTTGTTGGTAGCCCGTAGTCTCTTTTCCCAGTCTCAGGGAGGGATTCAGATAGAACCGATGGGAGTGGGAGTCGGAGATGAATTAGTCCCTTTTCCCAATCTCAGGGAGGGATTTAGATAGAACTGATGGGAGTGGAAGTGGGAGTGGGAGTCGGAGATGAAGGGATTCAAATAGAACCAATGGGTGTGGGAGTTGAAGAAGGAGAGGGAGAAGAAGAGGAAGCGAAAGTGTAGAGCGGTAGTGGTGGACAACTTAGGTAGGACAACAGATATAAACGAATGAAATAGATTATGTTTCATCTAACGGTCCATAATCGCTAGCATATCTGATACCTGGGTATCCTGCTAGCATTCCTGCCGTTTTCCCATATATATATATATATATATATAAGAAAGATCAACATGGTAAACTTATTGCATTCTGGATATAATTCTTTTTCGATATGCACCTTCTATTAATCTCTTGAACTTCTCTATCTCAACATTCAAGCCCATTATATGCTCACTTATGATATAATTCTCATCTGCTTCATGTGCATCTCTCCCCCATATCTCATTTAACATATTATGTGTACTATCAAACATATCACCTTCATCACATACCATATGATTTACATGGGGAGTTGTATTTGAAGATGAAATTTCTCCATGGAAACTCCAAATTGTGTAACTTCTTAAAATATAATCAATATCAAATCTTCAAATACTTCTTCTCGAGCCTTCAATACTTGATTTATGCAGTTCACACACGAGCATAAAATCATTCTGCATATATCAATATGACAAAATACATAATCAAAGAATATTTTGACCTCCTCCTAATATAGTGGAGACACCATGAAACATAGTTCCTTTAACGCCTTGAAACATAAGTCCAAATGCTACCAAATATTTACAATAGTACCTATACATGTAATGAAAATAAAAAGTTAAACCATAAAGTAACAAATAGGAAGTTGACTAGAATAAGCTTAATTAGAAATATCTACAAAATTCTAAAAAGAAATAAGAAAATGAGAAAATAGGCTTTAGTGAGATATGAGTTACCAAGCTCATCAACTTGCCTTCCAACCAAGCTAGATTTATATATTTTCAACCCAAAGTGAAAATATGTCATGACTAGCCTAGGTATTTTTATAGGGTTGGGGGTCGTGAATGATCATATAGACCCAACTTCCCTGACTCAAATATGAAGTATCAATGCAAACAAAGCAAGTGAATTGTATAGTGAAGTCTTGTAAAATTGAATATCATGTAAATATTACTTTTAATTTTAATAGACTTTATCACTTACTTATATTAAAAGAAATCTGAGAATAAACCATCGAAAAATGCCCCAATGCTAAGAATCAATAGATACCTATTAACCTTACTTTACCCATAATTATTATTAATAAGAACCACATCAGCAATCCACCATTGTAGGATATATAATATATCAAAGTTGATTTTCAGATCGCATGCATGACTCGATATCACAAATACATAGATGAACAAAATTATGAGGTAGTAAGAACATTTCAGGATGAGCATCTATGACGTAGCTTACTTTTATAATTTAATACCTTCCAGATGCGGCCTCATAACTGTATAAAATTAAAATTAAAATTAATACGCATTAATATCCTTAGAAATTAAGGGAAGATCAATTTCATTATAACTTTTTTAGGATAAATAAATCTTTCAATTTAGATTAAAATAATATAAAACGGATGAAACAATAGCATCTTATCACCAACGATGGGTTTTTCAGGTTAGACAACTACTGCCATATAGGACCTCATAGGGTTCTATCTGATTTTTTTTAGCACTTTGTCCAAGGAGGTTTAGAAAAAAAAAAAGAACCTCATTTCAGGTGTGTACAAGGGAAAAAGACATTGAACTCAGATATAGACAAGTCAAGCCCGAGCTTAATGGACATATATGTTAAGACTTCAGCCGCAACCCTTGATCTGAGACTAAGAACATCCGTCTTAAAATGGTTATATATTACCCATTAGGCCATCACCCTTTCCCCCCTTCTCCCCCTATCCTCTTCATTTTTTTGGTCTTTCATTCCTTGCTCTCACGTTACAGTCTCTACTTCTGACTCTGAATCATCTGCATATACTTGATTGAGGATTTACACTTGCATATGTACCTTTAAGACATATATCCTACCCAATTAATGGAATACATCTCCATTTTTTTTCTCTGTTTCATTTTTTTTTTTTTTCCTTTCTCTTCCTTTGCTGTTGAAATTATAGGAAAGAAAATAAGAGACGGCCAATCTATTCCAATCTTTTTTTTTTTTGACAAACTAAAACGACAGATGATAGATCTCATGATTTTGAAGCAATAAGCATCCATTTTGAACATTTTTTATTTAGGTTTGGGTTTTTGCTTCCATTGCCTCTAACAAAACCTATTGCAAAAAGAGATAGATCAAATTCATAGATTTGGGAGTTTTCTGTTTGTGACCCTAAAGCAAAGAAAAACATTGATTATTACCTATAATCTTGCATACCCCTCTCATTTCCCCCACATGTTTTGAGTTTTTTTTTTTATTATTATTTATAGGTTATGCGATGTAACTGCTTTCTTGGTTTTATTGGCTTAGTCTCATTGAGGGAAAAAAAAATATTAAAATTCATAAGGGAAGGGAAACCTTACATCCTGGGTTTATGTTCCAAAGGATAAGTTCATTATGATAGCAAATACTAATGTTTGGATTAAGAAAAGCGTTTTTTTATCCTTGGGTCTTAACACCATTAGAAACAGTAAGCATCGCTGAACTAATGTGACTATCGATTTAAATAGTGGGACTGTATGCTCAAGGGAGGGAAAGTGGAGATTGATATTTGTAGTGGTGATAAAACCCTCATCTCTCTCTCCTAAGTCGTAAATATTCCATTGGGCATCAGTTGGATTCCAATGAGATTGAAGACTCCGTTATTTGCTAAGAAATTCCACTCTAAAAGTCTTGTTATATTTTATGTCAGCATGGTGATGAATATCAGAGGATAATGATTATGGTTGTATTAGTGGTAGCAATCTAAGTTGAAAACTAATTCAAGTCAAGGGAAGAGAGAAAGGACAGAGAAAAAAAATCTTGGCTAATAGAGTAGGAGAAAAAAAATAAGAAACAATAAATAAATAAACAGAGTTGAGTATCTGTTAATAAGTAGAACATTTGGCATGATGATATTGTATGTCTAGTGTAAATAGAACAAGTATA
>NW_024868439.1:56686-82739 GCF_013358625.1 Macadamia integrifolia
ACAAAATTCCCTTGCTCACTAAGAGGTCTCAAGTTCGAATCTCATGGTTGTTTTTTTTAGAGAATTTGTTGAAGATTTCTTGCTTTTCACTCACTTAAAGCACTAAGGGCATGGAGGGGATTTCCACATCAAATTAGAAGCAAGCAAAATCGTGGAAGGGTTCTTGCACAAGAGAAGAAAAAAAAAAAGGAAAGGAAAATCGTGGAAGCAAGAAGAGAAGAAAAAAAAAGGAAAGAGAAAAAAAGGGGAGAACCAAAGATTATCCAAATCTTCTCTCTCCTCCACATCATCACCAAATATTGTCCAAATCACACCAAGAAGAAGAAAATCGTCCCTAGGAGAGAGAAAAAGAAGAAAAATAAATTAGGAAAAAAAAAAGGAAAGAAAATAAGCAAAAAAATTATAGGAAATTTATTTCTCTCTTCTCTCTCCTCCACCTTAGCACTTTTGGACTCAAAAGATCTCACAATCAATTGTGGGTTTCTCTCTTTTAGGAAAGAGAAATTTGTTACCCTACCTCCTCATTCCCTATAAATACAACTCATGTAAGAGGAGGAGAGACAATTCATTCTTCTTCTAGTTTTCTTTAGTTGCTCTCTCTCTTTCTCTTGCTCTCTCTTTAGTTCTAGTTCTTCTCTATTTTTGCTTTAATCACTTTTGTAATAGTTTTTTTTTTTTCAATTAATGCAAGCACTATTTTATTTTTATTCAGCCCTTTATGTTTATGATTTATGCAATTGAGTTGTAATTTTTTAAGTTATAGTTCTAGGCTTAGATCTAGGTGACAAGATCACGAGCCGTGGAGCAATTTTTTTTTCAAGTTCACGCATTGATTCAAGTAAGTAGGCTCCTTCAGTAGTTTTCTCTCTCCCCTCTCATTCCCTCTTCTAACTATCCTTTCTTTCTTAATTTAGGATTTTTATTTTCAGTCGTTACATTATTGTTATCCCTCTCCCCCAAGGTTCATGGCTAGTGTATGTGTTGGCTTTGCCCCTCCTAGCCATAGAACCATCAATTTATTGCTTTTATTTTAATTGTCTCCCTTTCCCTAAAGCCAAGTAGAGTAACCCTTGTAAGAGTGGCTCTCTGGTCAAGTAGGGAAGCTCATATTATGATGCATCCCTCGGGCTAAGTAGAGAAACCTACTTGTGAGTCTCTCTCTAGCTTTATCCCCTTTCTTTTACTTTATTTTTATTTCATCATTTTTTTTTCTTTATTTATTTATTTATTTTTTTTAATTGCGTGGGTTGTTTATTTTCAGTTATTTATTTATTTAATTTTAATTGCATGGCTTGCGTCTTTAAATTCTTAGATGACGAATGGTTAGGACGTTATTTTAGATATATATGTTTAGGATGGTAATTAGAATTAGATCACAACTATTAATCGGTTCACTTTCGCATTATTAAAAGAGATAAAAAAATAAAGTGGCTGCTCTCCCTGTGTTCGACCCGTAGCTGCACTGATCCGTACGCTTGCGGTTACATTTTAAATCTCAAACAGATACCCTGAAACATAGTTCCTTTAACGCCTTGAAACATAAGTCCAAATGCTACCAAATATTTACAATAGTACCTATACATGTAATGAAAATAAAAAGTTAAACCATAAAGTAACAAATAGGAAGTTGACTAGAATAAGCTTAATTAGAAATATCTACAAAATTCTAAAAAGAAATAAGAAAATGAGAAAATAGGCTTTAGTGAGATATGAGTTACAAGATCATCAACTTGCCTTCCAACCAAGCTAGATTTATATATTTTCAACCCAAAGTGAAAATATGTCATGACCAGCCTAGGTATTTTTATAGGGTTGGGGGTCGTGAATGATCATATAGACCCAACTTCCCTGACTCAAATATGAAGTATCAATGCAAACAAAGCAAGTGAATTGTATAGTGAAGCCTTGTAAAATTGAATATCATGTAAATATTACTTTTAATTTTAATAGACTTTATCACTTACTTATATTAAAAGAAATCTAAGAATAAACCAACGAAAAATGCCCCAATGCTAAGAATCAATAGATACCTATTAACCTTACTTTACCCACAATTATTATTAATAAAAACCACATCAGCAATCCACCATTGTAGGATATATAATATATCAAAGTTGATTTTCAGATCACATGCATGACTCGATATCACAAATACATAGATGAACAAAATTATGAGGTAGTAAGAACATGTCAGGATGAGCATCTATAACGTAGCTTACTTTTATAATTTAATACCTTCCAGATGCGGCCTCATAACTGTATAAAATTAAAATTAAAATTAATATGCATTAATATCCTTAGAAATTAAGGGAAGATCAATTTCATTATAACTTTTTTGGGATAAATAAATCTTTCAATTTAGATTAAAATAATATAAAACGGATGGAACAACAGCATCTTATCACCAACGATGGGTTTTTCAGGTTAGACAACTACTGCCATATAGGACCTCACAGGGTTCTAACTGATTTTTTTTAGCACTTTGTCCAAGGAGGTTTAGAAAAAAAAAGGAACCTCATTTCAGGTGTGTACAAGGGAAAAAGACATTGAACTCACATATAGACAAGTCAAGCCCGAGCTTAATGGACTTAGATGTTAAGACTTCAGCCGCAACCCTTGATCTGAGACTAAAATCATCCGTCTTAAAATGGTTATATATTACCCATTAGGCCATCACCCTTTCCCCCCTTCTCCCCCTATCCTCTTCATTTTTTTGGTCTTTCATTCCTTGCTCTCACGTTACAATCTCTACTTCTGACTCTGAATCATCTGCATATACTTGATTGAGGATTTACACTTGCATATGTACCTTTAAGACATATATCCTACCCAATTAATGGAATACTTCTCCATTTTTTTCTCCGTTTCATTTTTTTTTTCTTTCTCTTCCTTTGCTGTTGAAATTATAGGATAGAAAATAAGAGACGGCCAATCTATTCCAATCTTTTTTTTGACAAAGTAAAACGACAGATGATAGATCTCATGATTTTGAAGCAATAAGCATCCATTTTAAACATTTTTTTATTTAGGTTTGGGTTTTTGCTTCCATTACCTCCAACAAAACCTATTGCAAAAAGAGATAGATCAAATTCATAGATTTGGGAGTTTCTAGTTTGTGACCCTAAAGCAAAGAAAAACATTGATTATTACCTATAATCTTGCACACCCCTCTCATTTTCCCCACATTTTTGACTTTTTTTTTATTATTATTTATAGGTTATGCCATGTAACTGATTTCTTGGTTTTATTGGCCTAGTCTCATTGAGGGAAAAAAATATTAAAATTCATAAGGGAAGGGAAACCTTACATCTTGGGTTTCTACTCCAAAGGATAAGTTCATTATGATAGTAAATACTAATGTTTGGATTAAGAAAAGCGTTTTTTTATCCTTGGGTCTTAACACCATCAGAAACAGTAAGCATCGCTGAACTAATGTCACTATCAATTTGAATAGTGGGACTGTAAGTGCTCAAGGGAGGGAAAGTGGAGATCGATATTTGTAGTGGTGATAAAACCCTCATCTCTCTCTCCTAAGTGGTAAGTATTCCATTGGGCATCAGTTGGATTCCAATGAGATTGAAGACTCCATTATTTGCTAAGAAATTCCACTTTAAAAGTCTTGTTATATTTTATGTCAGCATGGTGATGAATATCAGAGGATAATGATTATGGTTGTATTAGTGGTAGCAATCTAAGTTGAAAACTAATTCAAGTCAAGGGAAGAGAGAAAGGACAGAGAAAAAAATTCTTGGCTAATAGAATAGGAGAAAAAAAATAAGAAACAATAAATAAATAAACAGAGTTGAGTATCTGTTAATAAGTAGAACATTTGGCATGATGATATTGTATGTCTAGTGTAAATAGAACAAGTATATGCAGATGATATGTAAGTATATGCAGATGATCCAGACTCTCTACTTCTATATTACTTGCAGATGATCCAGATTCTCTACTTCTATATTATTTAGTGTTACTTTCTATTTTTTTCTTTGTTCATTCTCTCATTTATTGTTACAATTTTTCTTCACCTTTGAATTCCACTAATTAATACCACTACTAGTGCGTGCCACTATTATTATTACTTACCTAGTACTACTATTACTTAACTCAGACTTATTGATATTAATGTCATTTTTACAAATTCACAATGCTAAAGTTTCCTTTATCTTAATTTTTATTGTAGATATTTTTTTAGCATATGAAATGAATCTCATTATATCGGTCATCAAGATAATCTTGAGCTTTGGATATGACATTTAGGGATGGCAGTTTAAAAAAACTCTTCAAACATAAATAATGATGAAATAAAAAAAAATATAAAATTTAATTAGCATACTTTATGGATATTAATACATGCTTAAACAACTCTGTTACAGTTTTTTATTTTTTTATTTTTTTTCTCTATCAATGTCTTTTAGACTTAAATCTCCTATAAAATTTAATTTAACAAAATCTCACAATCATGTACAAGGTATATCCTAATTACTCTCGTAACTATTCATTTCAAGCCCAATTTAAATCTGTTGATATCAATCCAACAATCACATATAATACTAGCTAATCACATATGCAAAACTAGATATATCGCATAGACTAACATATTTGTGATTAAAAAAGAGCAAAGGCAATCGGTTTCAATTGCAGATTATCCCCCTTAAATTCTAAGATTCATAAAGATCAAATATGAATTTTTTTTTTCTCTCATCAGCTAAACAAACATGTTGTATACATTACATATATTAAAAAACAATTGATTATACTAGAATATACATAAGGAATACTACCAAATGTGCCATATTTGAAGGTTACATATATAACTCCACTAGACATAATGCTATCATCCAAACTTAGTTGATAATCATACACCACATTATTTATATGGCATATTGGTCATATAATCACCTTGAAGGTTACATCTATATAATATATAAAAAATTTGATTCGCTAATACAATTGAGAGACCTTATACAAAATAATGAAAACCATGAGCTTGATTTTGAAGGAAAAAAGTTTTAATTCTATGAGCTTATCTCATGCTTTGGAGTCCCTTATCAAAAGTGAAGAATTCTTGGTTAGCAAATTCTTATTTATTTATTAGCATTGGTATACAGGGAAAAGCAGCAAACCGCTAATGTTTAGGGTTTGGCTAATTTTGGAATCATATTTTCTTCTAATATAATTTTTAATTACCCTTCTCTCGTCATTGTTTGAAAGTCGAAAGTTGAAATAGATTGTTTATTAGGTTACTCTGTAAGATACATAGGAGAAGTACCAAGAAACACTAGAAAAAAACTAATCATTATTTAATTAAAAAAATATTTTTTTATTTGGGTAAGACTTCATTTAATTCAATTCAACCATTAAAACCATCTCATTGTACTTTTTATTAATTGAAAAATAGACCTTCAAATCCATAAGCATAACCCATAGTATGAGATTCAATAAGTTAAAAAACCTCCAACAAAGTCAAAACAAGCATCCCACATCCACTATAACAACTGCATATATATACCCTCCCCCCACCTTTTTTTTTTTTCCTTACAATATTTCAGTTAAAAAATTCTAAGGATATGAAATTCCATCAGAGCAAAATATAAGTTATTAATATAGAATTTCAACACCAATTTTCGTAACCCAAGTACAATAATTATATTCTTAAAGATTCATTTTCTTCGATAACTAGCTAAAAACCTATTTCTCGAACTCAAAGATTCATTTGAAAGATGGATTGATGGACCTATTTATTGAGGATGAAAAGGCTGGGTTTCTTGATGTTGGCGAGCGTTTTGAGGAGCTGAGCGACAAAGAAAGGATAGAGTATGGAGGGAGTATTGACATGGATGCCCCAATAACCTCTCACGGCTAAGGATATGATTTTGAAACTGAGACCGTTTATCAAAACCAAACTGAGCCATTTATATGGAAACCATGAAACCGTTTAATAAATGGTTCAGTTTTAGTTTTAAAATTAAAACCATTTAATAAATGGTTCAATTTTGATTTTAAAATTTAAACCTCTAGTGAACTGTTAAACCAATTAACATAAATATAATTAAGGGTGTCAAATCAGAACCAAAACCAAAAATTGAATTCAGCTCCGGATCGAATACCCTAAACCGAATCCAACCCAATATAATATGGTTACATCCTGGATTTGAAATAAGTATTTATAATTCGGTTCGGTCTAGATTTGAATTTATGCCAAGAACCGATGATTCTAACTGAAATCGGATTGAATAACTTAATGTCACTTTTTCCTCTTTAACTAAAAACTTGACGTAACTTATATAGAAACTTTACATAATTAATCACCTAAATGATAAATCGTCTTATAGAGTTATAATTATAGTCCAACTGTAAAACCCTTTTCTTTTTTTTTTTTAAGTTTTTGTTGCCTTAAGACTCATGAATCGTGAATTAAATGATCTACTTAAATGTAACTTTTTAGGTTTGAAGTATTCTGTTCTTCCTCTTCTCACGATCAACATAGCAGTGACTCTCTGTCTTAAACAAAGTTGCAGTGGCTAAAAGCGTCCCTTCTTCCTTTTCTCATTATTTTCTGGTAGCCAATCAGTCGATTCTTCTTAACAACATTACAGCAGATCAGTTTTTCATCTTACACCTGTTTGATTTTTAATCTCTAATAACGTTGTAGCTTTTTGTATGTGTTTTCTTATCTTTCTTGGGCGTTTGAGACAAATCTCAATGAGTCAATGAGCTACGGACCTTTGCCTTTGTTTATTGCTTATTTATTATTATTTATTTATTTATAGTTATATGTTTGTCTGTCACATGGTTGCTCGCAAAAGGAGAAGATGACAAATTTATTCACTATTTATCTTAACAGTATGCTCTCTATAGGCTTTTGTATGGTCTCTTTAGGCTTTTGTACTTATTCTTAGCGGTCTTTTACCGCTTTAAAAGCATGGAGAAAATTTAACTTTCTTATTAGTAGTTTGAATTGTGGAAAGGTGTGAGGATTTAGAAGCTAGTGCATGCAGGGGAATCTTTTAGCTAAAGGTGTTCAAACTAGTCTTGGTTGACTACCTATTTGAGTTTGTTTTTAAGAATCATAATTATTAGATAACGATGATTTTTTATTCATTCTTTTGTTGGGAAGATCAATAAGCTAGTAAATGAGCATTTGTATTTTGTCTTCTGAATAGCAACTGTATAACAGAATCAAATTTAAAACTAGATACTGGAACCAAATAAGAATCGAATACAAAACTCGAATAGGAACTGAAATTGAATCAGAACCAGATAGGTCGGGTACGAGTACTAATTTTCAGAACTGAGATGGGACTTGGTTTGGTTTTGGATCACACTGACACTCCTTGTAACCCAAACCGGAACTAGACCCAAACCAAATACCTGGTTTTGGACCGATTGACACCCTTATACGTAATAGGTTTAAGTCATTCAATGTTAAGTTACACACATTTCAATAAAAAAAATCAAGAACTATTAAAAAAAATGCATATAACAATAAATAATTCATTTCAATGTTAAAATTTACATCCTTTTCATTTAAAAATGTATAGGTAAAGAAGTCATTTGGATAAAAAAATTAGAATACACAAGAAAACCATATGAAACCCTTTTTTGGTAAATGGTTTCGATTTCAATATATAAAAATCATTGATCAAATGATTCAATTTTGATGTTACCTAAAAAATCTTGCACCAAATCAAACTGAATCGAACCAAAGTATTTACACAGAAACCAAACCATTTAACAACCTTACCCATGGTGAGTCTAGCCCTGAGAGTGTCCACACACTGGATGGGTCCATGTTGATGGCGATCACCTCCGAAGCTTGTCTCAATTATTTGATGTGAAGAGCTTCCTCCATAGCTATCTTGCAGAATAGGTTCATAGACATTTTCAGGTTAATCTTTCCGACACTGTTCTAATATGTTTTCAACTGCAGACACTCCATGGCCATTCAATTCAGTTAAGAAGACCATTATGAACTGATAATGAAAGACGACTTAATTTGTATTAGAGTATTTGTGGAGGAATTGAGATTGAACCCCTCTCACTCATTACTTAAATTTTTATACCTAGGTAGTTACCAAATGATTTTTCATTCCATACTCTATCACGTCTAATGTTTATCAAATGTTTTTTATTAACTTGGTCAAACAAAAATAAAAATAACATCAAAGAGAGCCTAAACTTATTAATTAGGTACTCTAAACGCCCCTTTTAAGACATGAGAACCGGATCTCCAAATGGTCATTCTCTCAAGCTTAATGTATCTCAGGTGTAATCGGTTAACAAAAAAAAGTATCTCAGGTCTAATTTATCCATAAACTAATTTTTGGGCAGTTTTTTTTCATAAATAACACCCTGTCACCCTACCAATTTGTTGTAAAAAAGTACAAACAGAAAAGGCCCCACATGACCACATTGGCCCCACCCTTGTGTGCGTTAAAGATGTTTCAGCCTGTGTTCTTATTGACCTGCACCAGGCCAGAGGGTAGTTTTTTTTTTTGATAGAAACAAAATATTATTCAAAAAAGTCAGACAAGGAGGAACTCCTGTCGAGATATGAGTTATTTACAAAGAAAGTTGGGGTTGAATCCACCAAGTATGAGATAGACAAAATTTAAGAGTACCACTTACAAGGAAATTGGCTTCCTTATTAGAATTATGTGGAATGAAACAAAAAAGAACTAAAACAAATCTAATGAAACTACAAAAATATCATCAACTATTTCTAAGGTTGCCTAATCAAGAGAGGTAGAGATTCCGTTGAGAGCCTGGATAAGAGGCTGGCAATCGGAAAAGATTGACAAAACAGAGAGTCCCAAGCTTTTAGCTAAGAGAAGAACATCATTTACTCCTTTAATTTCCATGGCTGCAGCTGAATGACTCAAACCAGATTTATACTTTGCTGCGATGAACATCTTTCTCCAGTCATATATAATTGCTCCTCTCTCACATTTTTGGGAGTTTGATAGCCACGCTCCATCAACAAAAGCAAAAGCATCGTCTGATTTCTTGATTTCGAGAGGGTAGTTTCCCATTTTAATTTCTTATCTAAAATCATACTAATACAAACTGACATTGTCAATCCCATATCAGTATCGTAGCGGAATCCGTGTCGGGCCATGCCGATCACTAAGGGCCGTTTGATAATGTTTCAAGAAACGCGTTTCTGTCGTTTCTGTTTCCAGAAACAGAGCAAAAAGCGTTTGATAAAACTGTTTCGTTTCACTTATTTTTAGAAATAGAAATAGAAATTTTTACTTATTTATGGTTCAAGAAACGACCCAGGCGAAACAAGTTCAACGACAGGACTTAACTTGTTTCGCTGTTTCTGGAAACGACTTGTGGCAATTCTTTCACTGGTTACCATCGACTTCTAAAAACATGACTTATCAAACACCTTCAACTCTGTTTTCATTTCTAGAAACAGAAATTTATGTTTCTGCTGTTTCTTGAAACAGAAACGATAGAAACGTTATCAAACGGACCCTAAATCCCTGCCTGGAACACTTCGAGAAACATGAAAGGCTGGTTTGATTAATAATATATTGTACTCGCTCATTTTTGTAAATCTATCAATCTATTTACACAAAGATATCCATAGATACCTATTTCCACCATTTGATTTGATGTGGCTTGACTCAGATGATGTAATCACCGCCCTCACTTATATCGTCCCCACGCTCCGAAACACCAGAACAGAATTACAGAAGCATTCGTGGTGTGATGACCGATGATTCAGGAAAAAAAAAAAAAAAAGATTGAATCAGGGAAAAATGACGCCATTGATGCGTTTTGCTGGAGCTTTAGAAGAGAATTTCTGGAAAGCCCTTTCAATCCCTAAACGCTCCCCGAAATCAACTTCTCAAACTGGGAAAAACCGTACATTTGTAGGATAAGGGAAGGCAGGGAGAGACATCAGATCGGAAAACCAGGTAAGAGTGAAGCCTGGCCTTTTCCTCTGCAAAGTATCATCATTTTTTTATCCCCTGTCGGCTTATTAGGGTTTCTTCCTCCCCCAAACCCTAATAATATCGTCTTCTTCACCGGTGGATTCACGGAACCCTAATTAGGGTTTCGGTCTCCTTTACCCGAACGAACGGATCGATTGGTTCTTAAGGGTTTTGATTCTGCAACGTATGTATGGCTTCCGGGCCTATGGTCGGGGGAGGCGGTGATGGTTCTCGAGATAAGCATAGATGGGGAGATGGCAAAGTCTACACAAGAAAGGCTCACAACAAGGGCTCGAAGAGCGTACCTCAACAGCAACCCTCTCAAACCACGGGTCCTGAGGACGGCAACTCGTCTCAGCAGCTGTTGCTCACTCGTTTCGATGCCGCTTCTGACGATTCGTCGAGTCTGAACCGTCGTCAATCCGCTGCGGCCAACACTCGTGAGCCGCCTTCCGGTAATGGCTCCGTTCGCCCGGTTTTTCCTAGGTTGGAAAATCGTGTCACGATTAACGTGTCGTCTAGGTCGAAGCAGGAGATGCGAGAACTACGGCGGAAGCTCACTAATGAACTCGATCAGGTTCGGAGTCTGGTGAAGAAACTAGAAGCTAGGGAAGTGCAATTCACTGGGTTCTCCGGCGGTGGGTACAGTCACTCGCAGCTGTCTGCGAATGATGCTGTAGATAACGGTGGCACAAAAAGGTTGAATTCTGAGTTTGGTTCTGTGGGGCATCGTGAGTCGAGGCCGTTGCACCAGCTTAGTATCTCCGTGGTGGAGAACAGCCAAGGGGTGAGCGATGTTGTTGAGAAAGAGAAGAGGACTCCGAAGGCAAACCAGTACTATCGCAATTCGGATTTTGTGCTCGGAAAGGAGAAATTCCCCCCTCCAGAGAGCAACAAGAAGTCAAAGTCTAACGGTAAGAAGCATGGAGATGGGGAACACGGGTTTCAGGGGTTTGGAATGGACAAGTATTCCAGTCAGGTTTTCAAGAGTTGCAGTATCTTGCTTTCCAAATTGATGAAGCACAAGCATGGTTGGGTGTTTAATACCCCCGTGGACGTGAAGGGGCTTGGACTTCATGACTACCACACCATTATCAAGCATCCAATGGACTTGGGCACAGTGAAATCGAGGCTGAATAAGAATTGGTACATGTCTCCAAGGGAGTTTGCAGAGGATGTGAGACTAACGTTCCGAAATGCGATGACTTATAACCCAAAAGGGCAGGATGTTCACGTCATGGCCGAACAACTTTTGAAGTTATTTGAAGATAAGTGGGCTGCTGTAGAGGCTGAATACAATATTAATTCAAGGCTTGGAGCAGACCATGATGCTCTTGTTCCTACCCCTACTTCGAGGAAGGCCCCCCTTCCACCTCCTCCATATCCTGAGATGAGAAGAACTCTGGATATATCAGAGTCAGCAGCACTTCCTGTTGATTCTAGCCTGAAAGCTTCAAACTTTGCCCCTCCAGTTCCAGGTCGAACCCCTGCCCCGAAGAAGCCTAAGGCAAAGGATCCTCACAAAAGGGACATGACATATGAGGAGAAGCAAAGACTCAGCACAAACCTTCAGAGTTTGCCTTCGGAAAAGCTGGACAACATTGTTCAGATTATTAAGAAGAGGAATTCATCATTGTGCCAGCATGATGATGAAATTGAAGTGGACATTGATAGTGTTGATGCCGAGACTCTGTGGGAACTTGACAGGTTTGTAACCAATTACAAGAAGAGTCTGAGCAAGAACAAAAGGAAAGCCGAACTCGCTATTCAAGCAAGAGCAGAAGCAGAAGTGGAGCCAGAGCACAATGTACAGGAAACGGTATGTGCCTGACTCATAACTGTTGTGATTTTCAATCCTCTTACTAGAGTTTGATTTAATTTTTTTATTTTTTTCTTAAATTTAAATCTTGGTAGAACCCAGCATCGACAATGGTAGAAGCACGAAAAGAAACAAAAGGAGGTAAAATTTTTATGACCCTATGAGTTGCATTTCATCCAATTTGTATCTGACTGGCAACCTCATTTGTTGACTCGATGATCCCTGGAACTATTTGCTGGTTGTCACAGATGAGAAGATTGTTTCCTCCCCTGTCCAAGCAGAAAAGCAAGGGGATAATGTGAGTAGATCAAGTAGTTCAAGCAGCTCAAGCAGTGACTCTGGATCCTCTTCAAGCGGTAATGTTATGAATTTCTGACAAAATTTGTTGTTGATAGTTCGGGGTACTTGCATGACGTATTCAGTGATGTCGCTTGAGGTTCCTTTTCATTATTTTGCCTTCTTCGACACAAGCAATGTTAATTGATCTGTTCACTCATTTCAAGCTGTATTCTACAGATTCAGACAGTGAAAGCTCCTCTGCATTTGGATCTGATGCGGGACATTCCCCGAGGACTTGAATGGGTTCATTTCAGGTAGGCTTGTGCTTGTTTGAAACATTATTGATGGATGGCTGTTGTCTTATCGCATTAGTCCTGCTTGAATTGTTTATTATAATATTTCCATTTTGTAAATAATAATCTTGTGCTTGAATTCTTCAGTATATCACTTATTTACTAAATGGAGCTTTTGTGATATGCTTCTGCACGAGTTACCCATTTCTTGAAGTCTATCAACATATCTATGGAAAATAATTTAGTGTGGGGAAGAGACATTGTGTAACAAGAACTATACTTACATGTTACTTATTACTTGTCAAAATAAATGAATAAATAAAGGAACTATACGGATATGTGGTATCAATACTTGACTGAACCCTATTGTGTTTGGTCATGGAAGATGTCATGGCTAGCTATTGAGGTTAGCTTGTACACAAGTTCTGTTTGATGGTTGCATGTCTTTTTAATGACAAATTATTTTCCACATTAAAAAAGAAAAAAAAAAACTTGAATTCAATGGCCTAGTTTGTTAATGATTACTAGGTAATGTATCCAAAACTGACATTATATCTCCTAGTATTTTGATTCCACAGATGTCTAGGAGACATTTTAGCTACGGTTCACACTTGCCATTTCTCCTTTCAATTACTCAAAAGAATATCCTATGGATTTCATTTTGCACCGGAAACTATTCTTGGAGTAGTTCAAACCTGTTCTGTTCGAACAGGCATGCTCGGGACGAAACTATTCAGTACAATGTTGGTCTTGAGGATACAGAGAAATGGTTCGATGTATTGCTCACTTTTTGGTAGACTTGTTCTGCCTTCATCCAACTACTTGATGCAGACTGATGATGCAAAGTCAAAAACATCTTGCAGTGTATAAGTGGAGCCAACTTAGGCCCTTGTGTATGATGAAAGGATCAAGTTAGTCCTCTGCTTTCTCAACCAACCTATGAGAAGGCAATTGCTATAAGTTGTACCTTGTTGTAGTAGTTTTGTGAAAGTTAATCTACCAGTTTGCTGTCCTACTGGTTTCTGTAATGATTCATGACACGATTTCAGATATTTGTGGTGTATCATCTCAATTTACCCTAAGGCGAGATCCTAAGGATTGGTGACATCTCCAACTTGGATGATCTAGGATCTAGCCAATTGCCTTCAGTGCCAGATTAGGCAGCTCCTCTCTGTTTTTCTTGGACTCCCATTGGAAGCATTTTATATTTAAAAATAGATTCCAGATCTAGTCATAGAACAGATTGAGCAGAATCCTTCTCTGTGGAAAGTGGTCTCTCTAAAAGATAATCCTACTTTGATTAGGGCTCCTCTTTGTAGAATCTCTGCATATTCTCTCTTTGTTACCATATCTGCCTCAATTATTGGGGGATTGGAGATGCTGCACCAGGGTTTTCTTTGTTGGGTGGAAGCAAGCATTAATTACGAACTTATCAACTGGAAATTGTGTATCCCTAGAGGCTTGGAAGACCTTGGTCTTTAGAACACTGAAATTGCACTAAGTGGCCGTGATGGTTGAATAGTACACCACCCTTCAGCATCATGTAATTGCATGGAAGTATGGTCTCGCTGGTGAGACTGCTTGGAAGTGTGATACCATCTTTGGAGTGGCATCATGAGACAAACGTCAGGTGATCATGCTTGAGGTTTGAAGTGAAATTGACACTTTGTCTTGGAGGATCTGTGGTGCTCAGAGCATCCCCCTTGCAAGATCTTTCCCTGGAGCTCCTTAACTTGGTCCATGATCAACTTGTCTTTGGTCCTGGCTACACTGTGGGCATTACTAATAAGCAAATGTGGTCACATTCTCTTTCAAGGAACTTGAACAACAATGAGTTTCAGAATCTGCTGCAGATTTGCTCATGGTGGGGAAGTTTATGGGGGTGTTTCATTGCTAGCCTCTTCAGAGTTTAGGCATGTGTTACTGAATCCCCAAAATTTGGAGCTCTTCTCTAGCAGCAAGGGCTAAGTGTATCTTACTATTTGTTAAAAAAAAAAAGAAGAATGAAATAGAGTAGCATTTGAGAATCATGCCACCTGGTATATACAATGACAATGAATGTAATTTAGACTGGGGTAGGGGTCGAACCAAGTCTCAGCTTCAGGATCTTTTAATCTAAGAACAACCATAACCAATCCAACAATATAACAGAAAATCAAAATAATATAAAATAGTCTAGTAGGCTATTGACTTCAATATGGTAGTATTAATCAGGTCAAACTAGAAACAACCTTTTAGAACTAAATTGGGGACTGAAAGTAATTCAATTGGATTCACAAACAATTGTAATCCATGAACCAAAGTCTAACACAACAACAAGATTCAAACTAGTCCAATTGATCTTAGTTTCAGAAATTCTGTAACTGAATAAACAATAAGAAATATAGGACTAATGAAGTCAAATCAACAAGGAATAGTATCAGCAACCAAGTAGCAACACCCAACAGAAATCGATTCGCTCTGGGTAGAAATTAGGATCGGCCAGAATAGGGAGAAATCCCATAACTGCAGATTCCCTGGTCTGATGAACCTCAAATTAAGGTTGAGTTCCCCTCTATATGATCTTAACACTTGATCAAAAACAGAGAACCATCGGATGGCTGAATCTTCAGAACAGTATAGGGGCAGCAGGAGAGAAACTTGAGATTTCCAGAACCAGAAATCAAAAGCAGTTCAGATCCCTTACCTAGTTTGAAGTACCTTGCAATTAACTTTGAAAAGAAAGAATAGTTGAAGAGACCTCTTTGACTTCACGCCGCAAAGAGTCAATTGGATCAAACACCAATTTCTTAAGTCTTGATCAAACACAAGACAACTCTTCATGAAGAAGACAATAGCAACAACCATTAATTTTTTTTATCCAAATCATTCTAGGCTTTTAGGAGCCTCATCTTTTTTATTTATAATGTTAATGGGGGAGGGAATTACAAAATAGAAGGTTCCTCAAAAAGGAAACCAAATATTCTCCTAATACAATAGTTGCTAAAAACTAAAATTAGAAACTAACTGAAATTAGAAACTAGTTGAAAAAGGAAACTAACTACTAATGACTTGACTTAATTAACAACTTGACTCCTAAGGAAACAAATATAACTCAAATCATACCCAACTAAAAAGGAAACTAATGGAAAAAGGAAACTAACTCATAATCCTGTACTCAATCTTAGAGTCCCCCTTTTAGACCCATAAAAGTGGTCTATTACACAAAATACATGGGATCAAAGGCCCAACATGTATGAAACCCAACCATAGGCTTATGCCTAATAAAACATGCCTATTTTGGTAATTAATCTGCATCAACTCTCCACATCTTGAAAAAATTCGTCCTCAAATTTTGCAGCGATGAGGGGGGGAAACATGTTTGTAGTAGCTTTGACCATTCCCAAACAAAACTCTGGTTGTTTGTAAGCTTGTGGAATGTAGTCTTCAAGGTGTGGAGTTTTTTCTTTAAACAACCATGATGGCATAACAAAGTCTATATGCTCAACCTCTGAATCAATACCAACTGTGAATGTGGTGTGCATAGAGTCGTCAATGTTGGTAACCTCATCAAGAATTGGAACAAACTCTTCCTTTTCATCATGAATCGCAAAGACTTGTTGTGGAGTGCTTTCAACCATTACATCATTGTCCACAGCTTCAGTCTTGTCTACTATGCTTTCTTCAATGCAGAACTCTTTTATGGAATCTTGTCTCTTGACCTTCTGTTTTTGAAGCTTCAAGAACTATCTCTTCAATGTGAACTTTGACTTCAAGTTCTTTTGGTTTGAATAGAGGTATCTTCACTATACATAGAGGAGTTGTGGCTCTTGGGGGTACTAAAGTGTTAGGTTTAGTGGATGAAAAATTTTTCTTGACCTCCCCAGTTTGGTAACCAAACCTTCTACCTAGTTGTGTTAAAAGTTCCTCTTCTCGAAGAGCCTTGTCAAAGTAATCTCTCATTGTATATACATTAGCGACACCAATTCCCCTGTTAATTTCAGCTCGTAATCCCAGTCGAAACCGAGAAAGTAATTGCCTCTTATTCTTCCTAATGTCTGTGCGATAATAAAGTGCATCAAACTTATTCATATACTCCACCACAGTCATATTTCCCTGACGAAGAGAGTTCAGTTGGTATTGTGTACGAGCTCTGAAATTATGTGGCAAGTACTTATCAGATAGTTCTTGCTTCATCTCTTCACATGTAGTGGGTTCTCTACCACAGTCCTCTAGTTCATACTCATAGGTTCACCAATCACGGGCAGCCTCAACTAGCTTGGCACGAGCTAATTTTATCTTCCGTTCCTCAGGCAAGTCATAATAATCAAAATAATCATCTAGAGCAGCTACCCAATCATAGAACAATTGGGGGTCATGTCTACCATTAAACTTCTTCAGATCGAGCTTGACCTTCTGTGAATCTCCAGAGTACCTCTGATATGTGGGACGTTCAATCTCAAAGTAACCCCTTACATGTTCTTCAAAAGTTGGTTGCACTACAGGAATCCTCTGTGGTGCTCTTAGGTTAGGGTTTGCTCTCCTATTAGCCAACTGAGCAGCTACATTTAATGGGGCTTCCACTTCGGGTGTTGTATGTGAATCACCAGTAGGTTGTTGTGGTTGGGTCTTTACAGCGAACAACCCTGTATTCAGTTCAGTCCGCAAAGCTTGCGGTTCAGCTTTCAATTCAATTCTCCATTTTTGTAGAAACTCCATATTAGAAGCTAGGGTGGGGGTATTGTTCTCAGCCATGCTTTGATACCACTTAATGGAGACTAGGGTAGGGGGTCTAACCAAGTCTCACCTTCAGGATCTTTTAATCTAAGAACAACCATAACCAACCCAACAATATAATAGAAAATCAAAATAATATAAGATAGTCTAGTAGGCCATTGAATTATGGGGGTGTTTCATTGCTAGCCTCTTCAGAGTTTAGGCATGTGTTACTGAATCCCCAAAATTTGGAGCTCTTCTCTAGCAGCAAGGGCTAAGTGTATCTTACTATTTGTTAAAAAAAAAAAAGAATGAAATAGAGTAGCATTTGAGAATCATGTGACCTGGTATATACAGTGACAATGAATGTAATTTAGACTGGGGTAGGGGTCTAACCAAGTCTTAGCTTCAGGATCTTTTAATCTAAGAACAACCATAACCAATCCAACAATATAACAGAAAATCAAAATAATATAAGATAGTCTAGTAGGCTATTGACTTCAATATGGTAGTACTAATCAGGTCAAACCAGAAACAACCTTTTAGAACTAAATCAGGGACTGAAAGTAGTTCAATTGGATTCACAAACAACTGTAATCCATGAACCAAAGTCTAACACAACAGCAAGATTCAAACCAGTCCAATTGATCTTAGTTTCAGAAATTCTGTAACTGAATAAACAACAGGAAATATAGGACTGAAATCATCAACTAATGAAGTCAAATCAATAAGGAATAGTATCAGCAACCAATTAGCAACACGCAACAGAAATCGATTCGCAAATTTGGGCAGAATTAGGATCGGCCAGAATAGGGAGAAATCCCATAACTGCAAATTCCCTGGTCTGATGAACCTCAAATTAAGGTTGAGTTTCCCTCTATATGATCTTAACACTCGATAAAAAACAAGGTGCCATCAGATGGCTGGATCTTCAGAACAGTATAGGGGCAGTAGGAGAGAAACTTGAGATTTTCAGAATAAGAAATCAAAAGCAGTTCATATCCCTTACTTGGTTTGAAGAACCTTGCAATTAATTTTGAAAAGAAAGAAAGAATAGTTGAAGAAACCTCTTGGGCTTCACGCCGCAAATAGCCAATTGGATCAAACACCAATTCTTTCAGTTTTGATCAAACACAAGACAACTTTTCATGAAGAAGACAATAGCAACAACCATTAATTTTTTTTTTTTTATCAAAATCATTCTAGGCTTTTAGGAGCCTCATCTTCTTTATTTATAATGTTAATAGGGGAGAGAATTACAAAATAGAAGGTTCCTCAAAAAGGAAATCAAATATTCTCCTAATACAATAGTTACTAAAAATTGAAATTAGGAACTAACTGAAATTAGAAACCAGTTGAAAAAGGAAACTAATTGCTAATGACTCGACTCAATTAACAACTTGACTCCTAATGGAACAAATATAACTCAAATCAAACCCAACTAAAAAGGAAACTAATGGAAAAAGGAAACTAACTAGTAATCCTGTACTCAATCTTAGAGCCCCTCTTTTAGACCCATAAAAGTGGTCTATTACACTCAAAATACATGAGATCAAAGGCCCAACATGTATGGAACCCAACCCTAGGCTTATTCCTAATAAAACAAGCCTATTTTGGTATTTAACCTGCATCAGAATGTTGAGGACTTGGGTCATCTTTTTAGGAGGTTGTTTTTGTAAGTTCAGGTTTGATTGGTGAGATCATTCTTCAAGAGTAGAGATCTATTGTTTGTGAGTTGGGTTGGATTATGTGAATATGTAAGTTGGGAAAGATTCCTTTATGCCACAGTGAGCTTGATTCTATTGGTTTCTTAATCCATAGTGAATTCCTTGTTTGTATGGTGGCTAAGATCAGTTTGTGACGTTGCTGATTATCTAGGTAGAGAGGGAGTAGTCATTATTTAAAACTGCCTCTTTTCAGAGTCTAGAATAACAAGTTGTTTTGTCTTTCTATATTCTCACACTTGTGGTATTGAATGGCCTTTAGGCTTTTCGCCCTTGGGTCTGTTTCATTGTTTCATGTTCTTTTCGATGAATCTCTTTATCCATTTTATTTTGCCTGTTTTCTTTAAAGGCTTAAATCTTGAATTAGGTTTTCTGGCTTTCACACTGTGACTAGTTCATAACTTGTATAATTGATAACAAAATGGATGCTGAGGGTGTTTTACTTTTCGTAACTTGTAAGGTAAAGGAATGTACACAGAGAGAGAGATCAGTGTTGTAATCTCTTGAAAACATCAGCGGTAATCAAATGGACTTCAATGTAAACCAAAAATATCTGTTCCCTAGCCCACTGACCACATAGTATGGTAACTGTGCATAGAGGTGCTTTCATTATAGAATTCTTTTGGAAGACATCATTTGTAGAGTATCGTTCAATTTCAATATATGCCATAAGTCTCTCCCCCTCCCCCTTTCTTCTTCCACTGCATTGCCATCTGATGTTTCTGATTTCCTAACTTGGGCGAGATTCTGGTCAAAGATACTCTTCCATATGCAGGTACTCAGTCTCCCCTCTTTTTTGGTCATGTAAACAGGAAGCCTATTTCTTCTTCTTTATTTTCACTTATTTTAATAAAGTCTCATTGCTGTTACTTATCCAAAAGAAGGAAAAGAAAGAAGAAGAAATGAGCAAGTGATGCAGGAGCACTTCCATGGGTTGACCCAACCAATTGGTTTACCCAGACTGAGAACTGGATCCAAAGTTGGGTCTTTGGTTCGTGTAGAATTCTCCAGAAAAACCGAATTGCAAGTAAATATTGAAAATGTCAATCAGCAGTACTGCAGTGCTTTTCACATTCATTTTATCAACAATCGATTGCAGGGACGAAACTTGAGTGTACACCTTCGAATGGTCTTAACAGATCAGCAAATCTCATAATCAACTTTAGACACTCAAAAATCGACCAGAGAAATAGAACATTGTGAAGATAGAGGGTAGATCGACCAAAGAAATAGAACATTGTGAAGATAAAGGGTAGGAATAGGTTAACTGGATTGAGTATCGCCCTCTCTCCTAGGCCTCTCACCCTCTCAAGGCATCTCACCTATAGGACTGTGATGAGGACATCTGAGTCTACCAGAGGCGCCGCTGCAAAGTCCAGCCAGTTTCACTTTGGCTGGAAGAAATCTGCAACGAAGAAGAAGAAAACCGCAAGGAAGGAGGAAGAGAAGGCTGCCGCTAGTCTCACCCTTCTCTCTCCTTTGTGCTGATTTGTACAGCCAATTGTGGGCCCCACGCTGGACAGCTGGCATGGGAGGATGGAGAGTTCGTGTGATTTAGACTGTTAGTTAATTACTTTAATTGTCTTTTTAAATTAGTAATCTTTCTTTATTTATCCCCTATGTCTTTAGGTTAGATTAGGAAGCTTAGTAATCCTTTTACTTGCTCCCAATTCTTTGGGTTAGATTAGGAATCTATTATTCTACAGTTAGTATTTTTTTTTTTACTATAATTAGGAATTCTTTTTTTGTCTATATAAGGCCAAGGGCCAACACTTGAGTTCTCTCTCTCTCCCACTCCAAAAAAAACCGAGATTTGGTTCTCTTTCCTCTCCCCAACGTGAAGTAGGCTTCCCTCTCCCCTTGGTGAGCTCTTCTTCTTCTCTTCTCCATTAATCTGAATTCTAGGTAAGGATCAAACCTCCCTTTTATTTTCCCCTCCCCTCTCTTTTCTGGTTTCTTCTCCTTCTCCATTCATTGTTCCCTTAGCTGATTTATCTGTAATACCCTATTGCTGCTGTTTTGGGTGATTTTCTGACATTAAACTTGTTGCTTTTTTTTTTTAATTGGTTGATTGGACTTAGGAAAGTACACCACCTATTCTCTATAATACTTTACTCGACTTGTACTCGAACTGATTGATGCGTTGCTGTTACGTGTTAGTTTTTTCAATTAATTTAAATATTTAAATTTTAAGTTATGTAAGGGAAGTTATTAGTTAATGGGAGGATGTGGGATATATCGTGGAGAGTGGATCCATGGGTGTAGTTATGATAAATAGTGGATTGTGATAGGTGTCTTAGGTGTTAAGTGTTAAGTGTTGAGGAAGTTAGAAGATGTGTTGTAACGGCTACCTTTTAGGAGCCTATTTATTAGTGAAGTAATAGTAGATAAGGAGAAAGATAATTACCTAAATTTTCTATTAAAGAGAAGGATGTCCGGCTTCGTTTGTTAAGCCAAGAGGTCTGCTATTTTCTTTCCTCTCCTATTTTCTCTCCCTCTTTTTCTTGTACATATCAGTTGCCATGTTCCTTTCCCCATATTACCCAATTGAAACCTAGTTAACTGGCATTCTTCTCTCAAGGTTATTATTGTTCATTGCTACACTATTTTCTGGTTTTGACTTATGTTCATCATTTTATATGTTGCAATTCTTGTTCCCAGCCCAACTTAAGCTCTATTGAACTCAATATAGTCGACGAGGACAACCACCGTAGGAACCCCTATTTTCTAGGTAAATCCCGACATCATCTTGGTATCAGAGCATGGTTGTGATGCTTAGGTTGTTGCTGGTTTTGTCTATGTGTCTTGCTTACTGAGATCCAATCTCCATCATCTTTCCGTAGTCGAGTCTGAGTTGAGAGAGTGCTACCACTATTTTCTAGATATCATCTTTCTCCTTGGTTTAGTTGAACCAAGTAGCATAGGACACTACTCCTACCAAAAGCACATCCTTGAGAGAGACATCTCTAGACGCAAGGTTGAAAGAGACAACTACCTTTCTCAATTAGAGATTCTGAGTAGGCCTTGAAGCATAGTGTGGCAATAACACCTTGGCTGCCCCTCCTTGTATGTCCACCCATAGTGTGGTTGAGCATACCAAGAGATGTCTAACCCTCGTAACACTCCCATTCCTCATGAACAGTGGGCGAGGTTACTTCAACAGAACGAAGGAACCTTAAGAATCCCCCTAGCTTACCAGACTGAGTTGGCTGCTAGTAGAGTTGATTGGGAAGCACATGCTGTTAATCTCTGGACCATTACCACTAGACTTATAGCCATTGAGACATCTGTCCTATACTTAGACGGACAACAGGGAAACAATTCTCTAGGCACTGGACCTAGGATAGGAGCTCCCAACCCCGAGGTGGAGAACCATGACAATCACACTGATGGTTATGATAGGGTAGGAGACAACTTTCAAGGCACGAGATGTGGTAGAGGTCGTGGACAACCAGGTCTAAGGCACCACACTCCATATGGAGATGAAGAGGGTTTTGAGTAGTATGATTGGGGCTGTGATGTTAGGCGAATGGTTAAGTTAGATGCCCCTTCCTATGATGGTCAAATCAATGCTAGAGGTCTCTTAGACTGGATTAAGCAAATGGATTGGTACTTTGATTTCTATGAAATGCCCGAGGAAGTCCGCTTCATATTCCGCTAAATTCAAGCTTATCAGAGCTACCCAATACTTCTGGATAGACCTAGAGTACCAAGAAATCAGTCTAGGACTTGAGCTAGTAGCGACATAGGTAGAGACATAGTTTTTAAGGCGGTAAGGCGATGAGGTGTTTGAGGGTCTTTCAGAGAGACTTAGCGATAAGGCGGGCATAAAGCGTCGCCTTATCGACTAAAGCGTTCCTGTGTAATTTTTTTATAAAACCAATCTATTTAGCTCAAATCCTAGTTGAATCCTATTACTCATATGTTAAATAAATATTAAATGTTCATATTCATACCAATGTAAGATATTCATCAAGAAAACAAATCAATAAAGTGAATAAACTAAGTTCATCTTCATCAATCATCAATCATCAATCATCATAATATATTAACATATAATATAAATACATAATTATGAAACAAAATTATAAATATCAAGGAAAGAAGACATAAAAAATACAAATATTTATTATACTTACCTCTATGATGCCAAAATGAGTGCCTAAGTCCTAAGGTCATCCACTATATTTCTACTCCTGTCAAAGAAGAATGAAGCTCACTGCTGTCGGAGCAAAATGGTGGCCTGGATCAAAGGTTCTTCCTTGTTCCTTGATTCCTTCTCAAAGCCCTTTCTTAAAATCCTTAACAAAATCCAAACATTGTTTGTGAATTGTGTTTTTGTTTTGTTTGTTTTGGTTATTTTTGATGGAGTAAAGCTGATCCCATACATCTCAAGTGTTAACAAAACCATACACCTACCAATAAAAAATCTATATTTGGAATCTTCATCAAGTAATTTTAAAATGTGCTTAAAAAAAAAAAAAAAAACCCATAAGGCGCCACTTCACATAAGGCGCTAAGGCGTCGCCTTACCAGCACCTTAAAAACTATGGATAGAGATAGAAGAGAGACTCAAAAAGGAGTTCTTGCCTATTACCTATATGTTACATTTGTTGAATGACATGAACACCCTAAAGCAAGGGAAACTGACCATTAATGAGTACATGAGCAAGTTCAATGAACTGAAAATCAAAAGCCGTGCTCGTAAGGATGTTGAGCACACTTTTTAGGTTCATTACTAGGCTCAACTCCGAAATCCAGTCACGTATGGCAGCCCACTTCCAGCGAGATGTTCCACAAGCCTTCCGGATAGCTCTCGAAATATAATCCTCCATTAGGACTTTCCTTAGAAGAAGAGCTTCCAGGCTGGGGAATCCCATTTCTGGAAACCACCCTAAGGCTCATCAGGATTCTCAAGGCCACCTGTTGTACCCCAATGTCAATTTGACAACAAGGGAAAGGGAATATTAGGTGAAGCACCCAAGAGGAATGGTCAACAACAATGCTTCAAGTGTCTGGGGTTTGGTCACTTCTCCAGGGAATGCCCTAACAGAAACTTTTATGTAGGAGAGCAAAACCCTGAAGATGATGACCAAGAGGGCTTTCAGGATCATGAGTATGAGGACCATAGTCTAGATGAGACCATATCTGATGAGGTCGAGGAGTTTCGAACTCGGTATTGTACGATGCATGGTTTCACAACCTAAGAACAACGACGATTGGCAACAAACCAATATTTTTATCAATTACATATGTCATCAGGGCAAGAATTTTCGCGTCGCCATTGACAGCGAAAGGTGCATGAATGTGGTCTCCAAGAGTGCTGTTACTCGAATGGGCCTTAAGACCAGAACCCCACCTAGGCAACTTTGTAAGGTTTCGGGTGGTGTGGCTCTGATACTAAGATGATGTAGGGGTTTACCTAGAAAATAGGGGTCCGTACGGTGAATGTCCACATGGACTATATTGAGTTCAATAAAGCTTAAGTTGGGTTTGGGAACAAAAATGATAACACAATAAAATGATGAACATGTAGTTCAAAATCAGAAAGTAGTGCAACAATGAATAATAATAACCTTGAGGGAAGCATGCAAGTTAACTGGGTATCAATTGGGTAATATGGGGAAGGGAATATGGCAGCGTATCATCAGTTCGAGTACAAGTTAAGTATTCTAGAGAATAGGTGGTGTACTTTTCCAAGTTCAATCAACCAATTAAAAAAAATAAGAAGTTTAATGTTAGAAAATCACCCAAAACAGTAGCAATAAGGTATTAGAGATAAATCAGCAAAGGAAACAATGAATGGAGAAGGAGAAGAAAGCAGAAAAGAGGGGAAGGGAGGGGAGGGGAAAATAAAAGAGAGGTTCGATCCTTACCTTGTATTCAGATTAATGGAGAAGAGAAGAAGAGCTCACCGAGGGGAGAGGGAAGCCAACTTCTCGTTGGGGGAGAGGGAAGAGAACCATCTTGGTTTTTTTTTGGTGGAGAGAGAAGCAACTTCAGTGATCAAATCGTTGGCCCTTGGCCTTACATATATAGACAAAAAAAAAAAGAATTCCTAATTATAGTCCAATAGTAAAAAAAACTACTAACTTGAGAATAATAGATTCCTAATCTATCCCAGAAACTTGAGGGGCAAGTAAAAGTATTATTAAGTTTTCTAATCTAACCCAAAGATCTGGGGGATAAGTAAAAAAAGACTATTAATTTATAAAGACAATTAAAGTAATTAACTAATAGTCCAAATCACACCAACTCTCCATCCTCCCAATTTGCGTCTACTATCTAGGATGGGGCATGCGATTGTTTGTACAAATCAGAAAAAGGAGAGAGAGGGGTGGGACTAGCGGCAGCCTTCTCTTCTTTTCTTCCTTGCGGTTTTCTTCTTCTTCCTTGTGAGATGTAGCAGCAACCCTTGGTTCTCACTGAGACTTCAGCAACAGCATCTAGGTCCTTAGGTATATCCCAGGCCTGAAAACAATATTTTAATGAGAGAACCAAAGTTTGATGGGTAGTTGCAGTGAGGAAAAAAAAAAAAAAAAAACCAGAAACAGAGCATCTCATCAACCATAGGCAGGATTATTCTTGCTGAGACATTTGAAATTACTACTAGAAATCATGAGAAATAGACAAAAAAAAATCTCAGATATGAAATTTGGGGCCAACCCGATCAGTATATAATCAGATATGGAGGTGTAATGCTAGCTGAAAGTTGTCATGAAAACAGGGTACCGGCGTACTGCTCAGTTGCTGGCTAGACTATTGTGTTGAAATCTGAAAGGAACAATTAGAACATTATGAAGAAGAGAGACGAGGGCAGTAAAGAGGAAGGAATGGAATAGAAGAAAGAAATCCAAGCTGAGATTATGGGATTGAACGGAAAATGAAGAAGAGGAAGGAGCTCAGTATGGTCAACCAACAGTCAAGCCACAACAACGATCTACCATGTGGAAATAAGCCTCGGGTTGGGCCTTAGTCTAATGGGTTTCCTTTTTAACAAGCTATTTTAATGGGCCTAAATTATTGGTATGAGGTTGGAACATGGGATTAACTTTATGAGGTTAGTTTGTGATATTTATTTCATTAAGTAATTGTTATTTCCTTGGTTGCCAAGGATGAGATTAGAGTCCTGCCTGAATAATAAGGTTCAAAAACTCGGATTTAAGACTTGTTTCGGCCTAATCGAAATAATAAAAATTCTATTGAAACCTCCAAAATTTCGAAGAAATAGTGCATTTCTTAGTAGTTTGTTTTGCTTGGCCATTTCACCAGTGGGAAAAAGAGGGGGGGGGG